>NC_090762.1:46900376-46902876 GCF_036898095.1 Palaemon carinicauda | reverse complement strand
ACTGTCATTCAGTTAATTCTTTATACATATGCATAAGATTTTTTCTTAATTCTGTGGTAGGTAGTAGGTTGGCCATGACACCAGCCACCCGTTGAGATACTACCGCTAGAGAGTTATAGGATCCTTTGAATTGTCAGAAAGTGTTACATTGGATCCTTTTCTCTGGTTACGGTTCATTTTCCCTCTTGCCTACACAGACACCGAATAGTCTGGCCTATTCTTTACACATTCTCCTCTGTCATGCACCTGACAACACCGAGATTACCAGACAATTCTTCTCTCAAAGGATTAACTACTGCACTGTAATTGTTCAGTGGCCACTTTCCTCTTGGTAAGGGTAGACGAGGCTCTTTAGCAATGGTAAGCAACTCTTCTAGGACACTCCAAAATCAAACCATTGTTCTCTAGTTTAGGGTAGTGCCATAGCCTCTGTACCATGGTCTTTCCACTGACTTGCGATGGATTTCTCTTGCTTGAGGGTACACTTGGGCACACTGTGGTATCTTGTTTCTTTTTTTCCACTTGTTTTGTTAAAGTTTTTTATAGTTTATGTAGGAAATATTCATTTTGATGTTACTGTTCCTAGAATATTTTGTTTGTCCTGTTTCCTTTCCTCACTGGCTATTTTCCTTGTTGGAGCCCCGGGCTTATAGCATCCTGCTTTTCCAACTAGGGTTGTAGCTTAGCAAGTAATAATAATAATATTAATAATAATAATAATAATTCGGATTTTCCTACTGTATCATCCTGCCATCTTCATCACAAGCATTAACTCGTTCTGGTATTGTAGAAGTTTTATTCAAGATTGTGAAGTGGTCTTCCTAATCTGGTGGTTGAATCGGTGGAACTTCAGAAGTTCAAACCTGTTGCAAAATCTTCAATAGGTTGACTCACGTCTTGTCTCATAATATACTTATGACTGCTCTATCTAACGTTGATTTTAAATTTTTTTTCTTATTTATCATATGTATATTTTGTTCGTTACTTATCGATTTCCTATGCCCAATAGGCTGTTTTTTCTTGTTGGAGCCCTTGTGTCCGTAGCTTTTTGCTTTTCAAGTTAGGGTTGTAGCATGGCTAATACACACACACGTGTATGTATATATATATATATATATATATATATATATATATGTATATAATAGGTGCTTTTAATTTCAGTTTATATTAATAATTAATCCTCACAAAATCAATCTTAGTCGAGTTCATACTATATCTATCTATATATCTATCTATCTATCTATATATATATATATATATATATATATTATATATATATATATATATATATATATATATGAGAGAGAGAGAGAGAGAGAGAGAGAGAGAGAGAGAGAGAGAGAGAGAGAGAAACTAATGCCAAACTTACTAAGTAGCATTAAATATTTCAAGAAGGAAAACTTGAATAAGAAAAAAAAAAACCCTCCGCAGAATGCCTATACTAACGTAGTTCCCATTAATTAGCAAATGCAGTTATGGCAACACACCTCTCCGCACACCCGTTATATTATGCTGGTATTTGATATGATTTGGCGATCATCGCACGTCTGGCGTAAACACGAGAGTTGCATATCTCACGCTATTCATAACGAAGTCTTAACGTGTAGTTATGACAGCAGCAGTGCCCGCATGATTTCTGTGACCCTTCGGGTTATCGTATCTCCGGCAGGAGGAGGAGGAGGAGGAGGATGATGAGGTGGTGGTGGTGGTGGCGTAAGAGGAGGAGTGGGTGTGCTAGGAGAAGCGCGCGAGCCGCGAACAGGTTGTTAGTGAGGTCAGTCAGTCGCATGTGATGAACCAGCCTGTGTGAGAGTAGCAGTATTGAGTGGACTCGTGTGTGGATGTTTTCAGAGGGCTGTTATCGGCCGCTCCTCTCTCTTTCTCTTTCTCTCTCTCTCTCGTCCGTCGGGGCTTTCAAAGCCTTGGGACTCCTCTCGCCACAAGTCGTTCGTTCAACTTCGAGGCATGGAGGAGGAGAGCCGCAGCTGGGCACGTCTTGTTGTCAGTATTGCACGTCGCTCGTGGGCGACGGTCATACGCCGTTGAAAGTGTCATCGCTGTGCGTGTAAATTAACGAGTGTTGGGATCGTTTTGTGAGATGGAAATATGATTCCATTCTAAGTATTGAGGGTCGAAGGAAATTTGGATAAGCGATAATAGCCATCCTTAACGCAGTTTGTGATTTGTGGTGAACGTAACTAATCACACAGTTCTCGATATTCTAAAGCCTACCATTTCGTGTTTACGTTTGGTCATCACTACTAATGATGAACACGAGCAGTAACGATTCGAGTGGCTTGTCGCCGTCTCCCGAATTTAGTAACATAACTGACCAAAATTACGACAACACAACCGAAGCAGATTTCACGGTCTCGCTGAATCTGCTTATGTCGTGTGCGAAGTCCTGGTCGCGGTCACAGCTGTCATCGGCAATGCCCTGACCATCGTGGTATTCGTGAACGACCGGAAGCTGCGCCGCTTGACCAATTACTACATCGTG
>NC_090762.1:46883766-46896266 GCF_036898095.1 Palaemon carinicauda | reverse complement strand
GAGTTTATTTTAAAATACCTCCTGTAGGTCTGATAGATTGACGTTTAAATCGTTAAGACTTGTCTGAAAGGGTTTCAGAAGGAATTTGCTTATTATAGCTCCAGTTGGTCTATTTCTAAAACTTTTGCTAATTAAAGGGGTAAAAGTTACAACTTATGCTATCTGCTGGCCATATCTAAAGCCTTTATATTTAAAACTAATTTAAATCTTGTTTGATATATGTCTAATGGGTTCGTTGGAAACCTTACAGCGAGAGTTCTAATTGGCTAGACTTGAAACATGTTCTTGTCATGTATGGTATTAATTTAGGTTTATCTCAATGTTGGCTCAATTAAATTTTGATTATCCGTTATCTTAATATTCGCTTCATTTAATTTTGATGATCCGTTATCTTAATATTGGCTTCATTAAGTTTTTGATGATCCGTTATCTTAATATTGGCTTCATTAAATTTTAATGATCCGTTATCTTAATATTGTCTTCATTAAATTTTGATGATCCGTTATCTTAATATTGGTTTCATTAAATTTTGATGATCCGTTATCTTACTATTGGCTTCATTAAATTTTGATGATCCGTTATCTTACTATTGGCTTTATTTAATTTTGATGATCCGTTATCTTAATATTGGCTTCATTAAATTTTGATGATCCGTTATCTTAATATTGACTTCATTAAATTATTGATGATTCGTTATCTAAATATTGGCTTCATTAAATTTTGATGATCCGTTATCTAAATATTGGCTTCATTAAATTATTGATGATCCGTTATCTTAATATTGGCTTCATTAAGTTTTTGATGATCCGTTATCTTAATATTGGCTTCATTAAATTTTTGATGATCCGTTATCTTAATATTGGCTTCATTAAATTTTGATGATCCGTTATCTTAATATTGGCTTCATTAAATTTTGATGATCCGTTATCTTAATATTGGCTTCATTAAATTTTGATGATCTGTTATCTTAATATTGGCTTCATTAAATTTTTGATGATCCGTTATCTTAATATTGGCTTCATTAAATTTTGATGATCCGTTATCTTAATATTGGTTTCATTAAATTTTGATGATCCGTTATCTTAATATTGGCTTCATTAAATTTTTGATGATCCGTTATCTTAATATTGGCTTCATTAAATTTTGATGATCCGTTATCTTAATATTGGTTTCATTAAATTTTGATGATCCGTTATCTTAATATTGGCTTCATTAAATTTTTGATGATCCGTTATCTTAATATTGGCTTCATTAAATTTTGATGATCCGGTTCCGGATTCTAGATTCGGATTTGCATTTTCGTCATTCTAAAAACGTCAAAACAAATTGATGGATATTGACGAAAATATCCACCACAGATTGATCTTAGGCCATGGACGAGTCCATTAACCTTTGGTGGAGGTCAGAAATCTCCAAGTGCGCTTTTTTATGTGTGTGATTAGGTCTTCCCAAATCCTTCAAGGCTCTAAACGGTTCCTTTCAAAACTTCTGTGGGCCCAATTGATTCATTTACAAAAGCCTTCTGGTCTAATTGGTATCATCTTAAAACCCCTATGGGCCTAATACGATCATCTTAAATCCGGGAGAAACTTAATAACTAATGACGTAATTTACAAGTTTATCAGCTGAGGGATAGTGTTTGTCAAAGTTTTTGTTGAGGAGTTTATCCGTAGCACAGAGGAAATGGAGCAAAACAATTTTAAATGGAATAGATATCGGATGGGTTTGCCGCTTGTTTTTCTTCTTCGGGTAACTGATAAGTTGGTATTATATAAGAACAGTTAAGTTATCAGAAACTCTTAAGTATCGGGTTTAATGAAACTTGGATGATTTAGAACATCCTTTCACGTCTTATTGTAGCTTCTCTATTTTCTCACTAGTACCCTTTTTGTTCATCCCAGTAAAACCTCCCAGAAATCTTTCCTTCGTATACAATGCTTTAAAATCTTAATAGGGATATGCGTAAATGAATTAGTGCATTACTCCAGGTCATTAAATACCATGACATAAATAGGCGAGACAGCTTAACGGAAATCAGTGTCATTAAAAAAAATACGTTGCTATTCTTATGTTCACATTTATTATTATTATTATTATTATTATTATTACTACAACCCTAGTTGGGAGAGCAAGATGCTATAAACCCAAGAGCTCCAACAGGGAAAAATAGCCCAGTGAGGAAAGTAAGTAAGGAAATAGATAAAGGATGAGAACAAATTAACAATAAATTATTCTAAAAACATTAACAACGTCAAAACAGATATGTCATATATAAACTATAAAAAAGACTTATGTAGAAATATGACCTTTAAGAACACAAGGACTCGTTAAACTGCGGAAAATTGAAATTAAAGTTGACGGGATGTTGGTTTAAACTGATAAGAGAAATAACCATGATTTGAAATTCTGAACTAAGGGTATTTCCGATAGATAAATAGCCCCTATGAAAAGTACCCTAGAATTATTGAAAAAAAAGACTCAAATTAGTGATGGAGAACAAATTAAACGAACAGTTGTTATTTGAGATTTTTCCATCAATATAAATGATTAACTATAGTCGATTTCTTTTAGCGATGTAGATTTGCACCGACTGGCAGCGGTGCCCTTTTAGCCCGGAAAAGTTTCCTGATCGCTGATTGCTTAGACGAGATAATTTTAACCAATCAGCGATCAGG
This sequence comes from Palaemon carinicauda, assembly GCF_036898095.1. Lineage (NCBI taxonomy): Eukaryota > Metazoa > Arthropoda > Malacostraca > Decapoda > Palaemonidae > Palaemon > Palaemon carinicauda. The sequence continues at coordinate 46,893,591 of NC_090762.1, read as the reverse complement.
AAACATTTCCGAGCTAAAAAGGCACCGCTAAAAGAAATGGACTATAGAACTGTAGTGGAATGATCTTCCTAAGGAGGGCAGTTAAATCGGTGAACTTCAGAAGTTCAAACTTGCGGCGAATGCGTAGGCTATATGTTGAACAGGCTGACATAAGTCTCTTTTTATAGTTTAGTATGACAGATCTATTTTCAACGTAGTTAGGGATCTTAAAATATTTTATATTAATTATTAGTTACTTCTTATGTAGTTTATTTCCTTATTTCATTTCCTCGCTGGTTTATTTTTCCCTGTTGGAATCCCTGGGCTTATACAGTAGCATCATGCTTTTCCAGCTAGAGTTATAGCTTAGCTTGTAATAAAAATGATACTACTACTACTACTACTACTACTACTACTACTACTACTACTACTACTACTACTACTACTACTACTACTACTACTAATAATAATAATAATAATAATAATAATAAAGAGGTTTAGAAGATAGAAATTTCATGCAATGTACCAAAAAAACCGGCTTTTTAGCCTTCTTCTTAAACCCCCCTTTCATCTTCCATCTATCCTGCTGCATAATCATATTCTGAGTCTTCCCCTTTAAAGGTTTAAAGTCCGCTCATCAATGGCAGTAGAAAGGGTCAGTTATATTGCCGTATTAAACAGGACAATGTCCTAGAGACTGATCATGTACACACATGATCAGCGCCCAAGTCGACTCTCCACCCAAGCTAGGACCAAGGAGGGCCAGGTAATGGCTGCCGATGACTCAGCAGATAGATCTATAGGTTCCCCCAAATTTCCCATCCTTAGCTCACAAGGATAGTGAGGTCGCAGCGACCAAAGAAACTACAGAGTTTGAGTGGGACTCGAACCCCAGTCTGGCGTTCACCAGTCAGGGATGTTACCACCTCGGCCATCACAACCCTTAAATTGCAAATTGACACTTGAAACCCTTTAGAACTTCAAAAGTTCAGACTTGCAGCAAATGTTTTCCATGTTGAACAGGTTGACATAAGTCCTTTTTAGCCCATTTATTAATCATCTGTTTTAATGTTGACATTATTTTCATTAAATATTTTATTTTCATTTTTTCATTACTTCTGATATCGTTTATTTATTTCCTTATTTCCTTTCCTCACCGGGCTATTTTCCCCCGTTGGAGCCCTTGGGCTTATAGCATCTAGCTTTTGCAACTAGGGTTGTAGCTTAGCTAATAATAATAATAATAATAATAATATTAATAATAATAATAACTAAATTCAATCCATACACCGAGGTAGAAATGATGTTTCCTTTATTATTATTATTACTTGCCAAGCCACAACCCTTGTTGGAAAAGCAGGACGATACAAGCCCATGGGCCCCAACTGGGAAAATAGCTCAGTGAGGAAAGGGAACAATAAAATATTTTAAGAAGAGCAACAATACTAAAATAGATATCACTTTATAAACTATAAAAACTTTAACAAAACAAGAGGAAGAGAAATAAGATAAAAGATAGAACAGTGTGCCCGAGTGTACCCTCAAGCAAGAGAACTCTAACGCAAGACAGTGGAAGACCATGGTACAGAGGCTATGGCACTACCCAAGATTAGAGAACAATGGCTTGATTTTGGAATATCCTTCTCCTTTAAGGGCAAACGGGTAACTTATTGACTTGGAGGAGGTAAAAATAGAAAAATTGTTTAAATAATGACTTAACGAGAAAACAGAAAAGTCAAGAGATTAAGTCAGCGTTTTTTAAGTATGTAGCACCTGGAAGATATGTCAAAAGTAATTATGTACTGCTATCACTCTTAATAAAGCTGTTTTCTTGATATTATACGACTAGTTATTATTATTAATTTGTGAAAAAAACAGTTTTGTGTCAAAATTTAATTATTATTATTATTATTATTATTATTATTATTATTATTATTATTATTATCATCATCATCATCATCAGACAAGCTACAACCCAAGGTCTAAATATCTACATCCCTTGAGAGAATCTTGAGAGAATCTAAAAATTCTTCACTTAGTGGGTTAAATACTGCACTGCAATTGTTCAGCAATTATTTTACTCTTGGTAAAGGTAGAAGAGACTCTTTAGCTATGGTAAGCAACTCTTCTAGGAGAAGGCCACTACAAAATCAATCCATTGTTCTTTAGTCTTGGGTAGTGCCATAGCCTTTGTACTATGGTCTTCCACTTTCTTAAGTTAGAGTTTTCTTGCTTTCAGGCACCCTATTCTATCTAATTTCTTTCCTCCCCAGGGTATTTTCCCTGTTGGAGCCCATGAGCTTATAGCTTCCCTCTTCTCCAACTAGGATTGTAGTTTAACTAATAATCATAATTATCTGCATCTTTTTCACTTTCCATATGTGTTTTAGGAGGCCCTTATTCTGATTTCAAGTTTAATTTGGAGATAGAGGGCTTACTTTACCCGGTCCCAGAATCGGGATATATAATGTTTTTGTTACGGCTGATTATTCACGAAATACTTTATACTTCTCTGGGGACCACGTAGTTCATCCTATTTGAGGCTGAAAATTACTCAAGTAATATCTTCTTCTTCTTCTTCTTCTTCTTCTTCTTCTTCTTCTTCTTCTTCTTCTTCTTCTTCTTCTTCTTCTTCTTCTTCTTCTTCTTCTTCTTCCTTTTTTTTTTATTTATTTTTTTTTTATTTTTCTTTTTTTTTTTGTCATCGCGATTATCCCGAATAAGGGGAACATTCCCTTTGAATTCGTAATGTGCAAGCTAAAAGCTGAACATTTTTGTGGCAGTTTTTAACAGGGCATTAATATTTGTCGCGGCAGCATTTACATTTTGCGGTGATGTTTTATGTTTTTAATTGAAATTTTTTTATCCCATTAAAAAACATAATGGTATGTTCGATTTTGGTTGTAAATGATAAAAGCTTTGACTTTTGAAACTATTATCATAGAATACTTAGATCTATAAACATTTTGAATTGAGGATATTGTTTACTCTGAGCGTTTTATTAATGTTTGTAGCTAATAATCATAAGGCTCAATACTACACAGTATTCTAGAAGTTTTATTCCTGATTTAACCATATTGTAGAATGATTTTCCTAATCGGGCAGTTGAATCGGTGGAACTTATGCAGATCAAACTTGTAGCGAATGTTTTTATGCTGAACAGGCTGACATGAGTATCTCTTCATAGTTTATGTGTGACAGATCCATTTTAGCGTTATTACTGATCTCAAAATATTTTATATTAATTGTTCATTACTAACCATGTAGCTTAGTTTATTTGTTTCGTTTCCTGGCTGGGCTATTTTTCCCTATTGGAGCCCTTGAACTTATAGCAACCTGCTTTTCCCACTAATTATTTTTTTCCTCACAGGACTATTTTTCCCATTTTGGAGCCTTAGAGGTCATAGCAGCCTACTTTTCCCACCAATTATTTATTTCGTTTCCTCACAGGGCTATTTTTCCCTTTTTGGAGCCTTAGAGGTCATAGCAGCCTGCTTTGCCCACCAATTATTTATTTCGTTTCCTCACAGGGCTATTTTCCCCTTTTGGAGCCTTAGAGGTCATAGCACCCTGCTTTTCAGACCAATTATTTATTTCGTTTCCTCACGGGGCTATTTTTCCCATTTTGGAGCCTTAGAGGTTATAGCAGCCTGCTTTTCCCACTAATTATTTTCGTTTCCTCACAGGGCTATTTTTCCCTTTTTGGAGCCTTAGAGGTCATAGCAGCCTACTTTTCCCACCAATTATTTATTTTGTTTCCTCACAGGGCTATTTTCCCCTTTTGGAGCCTTAGAGGTCATAGCAGCCTGCTTTTCAGACCAATTATTTATTTCGTTTCCTCACGGGGCTATTTTTCCCATTTTGGAGCCTTAGAGGTTATAGCAGCCTACTTTTCCCACTAATTATTTTTGTTTCCTCACAGGGCTATTTTTCCCTTTTTGGAGCCTTAGAGGTTATAGTAGCCTGCTTTTCCCACTAATTATTTATTTCGTGTCCTCACTGGGCTATTTGTCCCTGTTAGAGCCCTGGAGCTTATAGCAGCCTTTTCCAATTAAGGCTGTAGATTAGCTAATAATAATAATAATAATAATAATAATAATAATAATAATAATAATAATCCAGCATTCTCAGCTAGTAAAAGGTGTTATTAATTCTTACTGAATTTGTTTTACATAAGTTGGGTTTTGAAATGTTCTTGTAGTATGATAATATAATTCTTATTCTGCTTCCATGAAACTCTTACCAGGTTTTCACGTCCGCGTATCTATGCAACAGGTTTGCGTATAAATTATCGCTTTTTTTGCCGTTATATTTTTCTTTTCTATTTGTCAACAAATTATATATATATTTTTTTTTTCACTGTTTACGATAGTCTTCGCTACGCTACGATACATTGACCAAACACCCAATCAATTGTACTAGCAACAGCAACGCAAATTACAATCTATGTTTGATAATTAAAGATAGTCAAATTCCTCATTGGTATTACAGTGTTCTAGTTCTCTCTCTCTCTCTCTCTCTCTCTCTCTCTCTCTCTCTCTCTCTCTCTCTCTCTCTCTCTCTCTCTCTCTTTGTATTTCCTGGAGTCTGCAAGACGTTTGTACAAGAAAGTGGAGGAAATTAGCCTGCTATTGCGAAAGTATCCGATCAAGACCTCCCATTTTTTTCTCTGGAAAAAGCTAGTAGGGACGGTCATCATTATTTTCAGTCTAGTACAAGAGCAACTGTAATGGGCCGTTCTATGGCGCCTGGTCGTCGCAGACTTGAGACTGGATTCCTACGTAATAGTCATGATGTGCCATTAGCCTGTCGGGCTTAAGAAAGGAGAGGAGGAACTTGATGTTTGTCTGCTCCTGAAAGAAGTACATGAGAATGTTATTTATGGGATATCTATGGATGTTATGTGATCATGAGATGCGATCATATATATATATATATATATATATATATATATATATATATATATATATATATATATATATATATATATATATATATATATATATATATATATATATATATATATATATCCATTTTAAGTGGGGATGCTTTAAGGTGTTGAAAGGGTTTTTGTATCGCCACGATCTGTGAGCGATTAAATAAAAGTCTCCCACCATCACCAATCCTCAGGGGCCAGCGTGGTGATGAAAACTGGCTAACCAATAGACAAAAAAGATGACATATTTGAGGCCATTATCCTGCAGTGAATTAGAAACGATGTAATATGTTATTAATATATATATGTATATATATATATATATATATATATATATATATATATATATATATATATATATATATTGTATGTGTATAATTTTGTGCGTTTATATACATATAATATAATGTATATTAAAAAGTAGGAAGAATAAATTCTTCCATGTGGTATAAGATGACACATATAAGGACAAAGTAGTAAGTTGATGTGCAAACAAACACATTCATTTATTCTACTCGCATTTTTTCCCCTTTGAATATAAATGAAGTTTTGATATTCAGTAATTCCTTACCATAAAAATATTTGTAATTGGATATTGAAAACAATAATATGAATGCAACTGAGAAAATGGGAGCTAATTTAAACTCACTGTCCTCTATTTTCAAATTCGAGTGACAACATATATGTCGTTAATTCCTAAAAAAAAAAAAAGTCTAGGTTTAACTACCATATAGTTTTTATTTGCATGATCACTTACTCAAGTTTCTTAGTATTATACCTATATACAGTTATGTTTTATATATATATATATATATATATATATATATATATATATATATATATATATATATATATGTATATATAGATGTATGTATATATGTAGTGTATATGTATACATATAAATGTGTGTGTATATATATATATATATATATATATATATATATATATATATATATTTATATTGTATATTTAGTGTATATGTATACATATAAATGAGCATGTATATATATATATATATATATATATATATATATATTATGTACTGTATATAAAAATCTATATATATACTGTATAGTATTTTGGGATGTTACTCTATCGTTTATAATGAAGAGACAATATCTTAATGGCGTTGAAAAATCCAAGATAGTTTTTCCCAGAACGAACTGTCTTCCAAATAGCTTTCAGAATAACAAGAAAAAACGCATTTAAGTTTCTCCATTTACTATACGGAGGGCAGTGTGTCCGAAGACAAACTATCTTCGATTTTGAACTCCACAAAGACATTGTGAATGTATATATATATATATGTATATATATATATATATATATATATATATATATATATATATATATATATATATATACAGGATGTCCCAAAATAATCTAAACACTCATTGGATTGTTACAACTTGTTCAGTTTATTGATATTAACGTGGAAAACAGATTCACAGGAGAGAAACAATGCACATTTAAAGATTCTGAAAGTTCACAGTGAAAAAGTAAGGATACATGAGGCAATTTGAGAATGTTAAAAAAAAAAAAATGATCAGCTCACATAAAATGTTCAAACTGGTTGCCGTTCTGCTCAAATTAGCTATTCAAAGGCAAAGAGTGTATACATATTTTGGGACACTATATATATATAAAGTATATATATATATATATATATATATATATATATATATATATATATATATATGTATGTATGTATATCTATATATATATATATATATATATATATATATATATATATATATATATATATATATATATATATATGTGTGTGTGTGTGTGTATATGTATATATATACATATATATATATATATATATATATATATATACATAATTATATATATATATATATATATATATATATATATATATATATATATACTGTATGTATGTAATATATATTTATATATATATATATGTATATATATACATATACATGTATATATATACATATATATATATATATATATATATATATATATATATATATATATATATATATATATATATATATATATATAAAACATCCTCTTCATCCTCTCTTACGCCTATTGGCACAATTTGAATGTTTTTGTGTGTGCAAGCTCTCATCTTGACCCATTTCATCATATAGTATTACGATTCATTACATCCGGATAGTTAATACTAGGTACTGCCAAATTTTTGGAGGTGGAATAGGCTAAGTTGGTAACCTCAATGTGGCTTAAGTGTTTATGGAACTCTGGTTGCAAAAACCTTTTTGATTCGTTAGATATAAGTATGAATGTGGTTGCAACCATTATTTTATTTTCATTTGTATTTTCACTTGAATTACCTTTTTTTTTTTTTTAGGGAAATAGTTTAATGTTCAGGGTTATTGTGGCCTATCGGTAACATTTCTGCCGGGTGATTACCAGCCTGAGGTCATAGTCACGCTCAAATTCGTTAGTTCCTTTGGTCGCTGCAACTTCACCATCCTTGTGAGAGTTAAGGTTGGGAGTATGAGGGAACCTATGTTGTAGATCTACCTGCCGAGTCATCAGCAGCCATTGTCTGGCCCTCCCTGGTCCTAGATTGGGTGGAGAGTGACCTGGGCGCTGATCATAGGATGTATGGTCACTTTCTAAGGCAATATCCTGCTTGCTATGGCTATGTCACTGTCCCTTGCCTCTGTCATTCATGAGTGACCTTTAAACTTTTAAACTGATTGTTTGAACACATTGTTCGTTGTCTTTTTTCAAACCCATAAACATATTTAAATTTATTTCATAAAGGTTATAGCAAGAATATGATTATTCATCCATTCTCACCAGGGTAAGAATACTCCCTCCCCCCTTATCCAAGGGGTGGGGGGGTGGGGGGGAGGGAGGTCGTAAGTCCTGAGGGATGTGGAGAGCAGAGCGTGGCTGGAAAACTGTATTTATATATAACGCCTGGCACTTGCTTTTTATCATAAAGGGAAGATATTTGGTATTAAATGAAAAATTTTAGCGCCACTCGAATATTTTTGCTCTTATATATAATGTTAATCTTAAGATAAAAATGAAATTGAATTGAATATGCCGTTCACATTAATATAGTTGCTAATTCATTTCTGTGCTTTGTAATAAGAGTTATATAACTGAAATGACAGTTTTGGGCAAGTTTTCATGCTCTGAAGTGGTATGTCATCACCTAGTTTTTATTATTATTATTATTATTATTATTATTATTATTATTATTATTATTATTATTATTATTATTAGCTAAGTTACAACCCTAGTTTGAAAAGCCAGATGCTACAAGCCTAAGGGCTCCAACGGGGAAAATATAGCCGTGTGAGGAAAGAAAAGAAGAAAATAAATAAACGATTTAAGAAATAATGAAAAATTTAAATAAATTATTTAAAAAAAAACACTAACAACATTGAAACATGAATATCATATATAGACTGTAAAAATATTTATGTCAGCCTCTTCAAGCATTCGCTTTAAGTTCGAACTTTTGAAGTTCTAATGATTCAACTACCCAATCAAGAAGATCATTCCACAACATGGTCACAGCTGGAATGAAACGTCTTGGATACTCTTATATGCTTAGAAAGGCCTAAGGTCTAAGAAATCTTGATTGATGAACAAATTGCCGATTATGGAATCCTTTAGAGGTTTCTAACACGAATGTTTTTGAATTACATTCAGAGAGAAAACCTTGAATCAATTAGGCTTAGATTATTTGACTCTCTCTCTCTCTCTTTCTCTCTCTCTCTCTCTCTCTCTCTCTCTCTCTCTCTCTCTCTCTCTCTCTCTCTCTCTCTCTCTCTCTCTCTCACACACATTAATCAAAATGCTTGTGTGCCATCTCGGAAGAGCTTCGCTCCTCTGTATAAAATTCCCTTGGAATTTAAATACGCATTTAAATCTTGATTCAGTTCACGTCTCGCTTTATTTTGATTATTTAATTTCAAATGAAATATAGATCTGCTTTGTTTCATTTAAAGCTTAATATGAAATTTTGGGAAAGGATTTTCCTGTGGTTACGTAAATATTTTACTAGTACATTTTTATTATTATTATTATTATTATTATTATTATTATTATTATTATTATAATTTTGTTGAAAATAATGGCTGTTTCAGTTGTATTGATCTTATACTCCGTCTTCTCGATGGCTCTAATTATCGGGAAGACGGAGTATAAGATCAATGCAACTTAGGCAGGCATTATTTTCGACAAAACTTGCCTGAAAGAGCGTCTACTACCGAAATATTATTATTATTATTATTATTATTATTATTATTATTATTATTATTATTATTATTATTATTATTATTATTAGCTAAGCTATAACCCTAGTAGGAAAACCTAGATGCTATAAGTCCAAGGGATCCAATAGGGAAAAATAGCCCAGCGAGGAAAGGAAATAAGGAAATAAACGATATGTTGAAAAATTAACAATGAAAGATTTTAAAACAGTAACATCAAAACAGATATTTCATATATAAACTATAAAATGGCTTATGTCAGCCGGTTCAATATAAAAACATTTGCGGCAAATTTGAACTTTTGAAGTTCTACTGATTCAACCACCCGACTAGGAAGATCAATCCACAACTTGGTCACAGTAATGAGAGAATTCACTGTTTTTGTACGCATTTTACTTGTTCAGATAATTTAAAATATTTTCATTTACTAATTAAGATTTTTTTTTAAGTTTTATATCCGGTTAATCATTGTAAACAAATTTACGTTAATTGGATTTCTTTGAAATATAAATTATATTATATTTACTTGAGACTTGTGATATTGTGAATCAAACATTAGTATATTTTCAATATATCACACCATCTTAAATTTGAATTATGGGTAAGGAAAGAAAATCTATATACAAATTATGAAAATATTGACACATTAAAAATTATTCAATATGATCCTCTGAATGC
>NC_090762.1:46873766-46878766 GCF_036898095.1 Palaemon carinicauda | reverse complement strand
TCTCTCTCTCTCTCTCTCTCTCTCTCTGCTGAACTACTTCCCCGTATGAATGGTGTTGAAAGAGTTGCATTTTTCATGTGGCTATTGTGAATCAGCTACTGCTGTCCCTAAAGGAGAAAGGTAAGGACCGGTTCCCTAATGATTTATTGACTGATTATTCCGAGATTGTCTTGTAGAAAAAATACTCTTGTGTGTGGATGGAATAGAGGCCTAAATAAAATGTCTGGCCGCTCTAGAGTGGCGAATGGATTTGCATACATTGACTGACTCTTAACACTGCCATCCCCCATTTTAGGAAGCCCTTATTTCTTTCTTACTGTGTGTGTGTGTGGTTTTTTTTTTTTTTTTTTTTTGTAAAAAGGAACCCCCTTGCGAGTCTAACCCATTTCTCCTTATATCCTTTTTTTTTCCCTTCTATTAAAGGACACCCTTTCGAACCTTTAACCTAATTCTCCTTGTGCCATTTCATTTGTTAGATTCATTACTCACAGTCAATTAACATTTAAATTGCTCTGAATTGACCAATGCCTCGCGCTTCCTGTTCGAAACTCAGAAGCTGGAGTACAGCGTGTAACGGCACTGTTGTCTAACCCTGGACGGAAGCTTCATTAATTATTCATGGACGTAGACCACAACTTGAACTGTTCGACCACCAATCACGAGTCACGTGACGACCACCCAAATAATTATTCTTTCAGGAGCTGTGGATTGCAAGTGTCCCGTTTCTTTCTCATTTTTTAAAAGAATTATTTCAAAGTGAACGCTCCTCGGTACCCAACCACTTCACGCTTGTGACAACAATTTGGAAACAGAAGGCGACTTGCCCTCTTTATAGCCGTATATGCCGAGGAACCAAAAAGAGTTGGTCACCTGGAGGCAGTCTCTCTCTCTCTCTCTCTCTCTCTCTCTCTCTCTCTCTCCCTCTCAACTGACACCTCTATGTTTCACTTCATAATTTTCTTAACTCAAAGGTATATGCTAAAATAAAGACCTGATCACTTGGGGACAAAATCTTTTCTCTCTTAAATTTTTCGTTAAGGAAAAGGCAAAGTATGTGTGCCGTCCTCAGGAGTGCTACTTGGGTCAGTGTAGTGAATAATCTACATCTAGAAGGAGAGGTATATGAATGTGTCTGCTCGATGAGGAGTACATTGCCGCTGAAGGAGTTCCAGACTTGTAAGGTCAGAGAGGCTGTCTAGATGGCTCTGACCTTACTGACGGTTTTTTTTTTTTTTTTTTTTTTTTTTTTTTTTTTTTTTTTTTTTTTTCCAAAACGGGACTGCATCCATGTTAGGCCGACGCGGAGTAATGGAAGTAATGATTTATGAAGAAATTCAAACTGGAATTATGCATAGAAATGATTTTTAAATGTTAATGTGGTCGATGGAATTGTCTTCTTTCCTTTTAGCGTAGGCTCTCATGGCCATCTTGAATGTACCGATTAGTTTATGACAGTCCTGTATCCATAAACTGATTTATGATGCTTTGTTATGTCTCTTACATTTCCATATCCAAAAGCTAATTTAGAATTTGCTATACACACACAGTACTGTAATTAGTTGGCATATTTCATTTTTAGATAAGGTCAAACCGATCTGAAGGCCCTAAATTATGGTTATGAATTTCAGTACTTGTATAACTGATCATTTATCTTGACTAGTATCAACACACAACAACAACTGCAACTGTTTCTAGTACACTCTAGGACAGAGGCCTCAGGCATGTCTTTGTCATGTCTAGGGTTTGGCCATTTTCATCGCCACGCAGGCCACTGCGAGTTGGTGATGGTGTGAGACTTTGGTCTGCTTGCTCACAGCAACATACTATGTAATACAGAAATTCACCTTTCTCTGAGATGTAAATATAGGAATTATTGTTGTGTCCTATGTGGTAACGTTCCTGACTGGGGTTCGAGTCCCGTAGAAAGTCGTTAGTTCCTTTTGTAGCTGCATCCTTACCATCCTTATGAGCTAACGAAGGGGATTTGGGGGAGTATGGAGGGCTACCTGCTGAGTCGTAAGCATTGCCTGGCCCTCCCTGGTTCTAGTTTCAATGAATTGGTGGCTTGGACGATGTTCATATGACATATGGTCAGTTTCTGGGGCATTGTCCTGTTTGCTACGGAAATGTCTCTTTCCCCTGCCTCTGTCGTCAATGAGTAGCCTTTAAACCTTAAATCTCATTGGATGTTAAATGTTGACGGTTCACATGCTGTAGATATTGTTATGGACAAGTCAAAGAAGTTGGACAGTTAGTTTGTAAAGGTACCAGCTCAGAATAAAAGGATGAAAGCAGTGCAGTTTAAAGGATTAAAGGCCGCTCATGAATGGCAGAGGCAAGGGGCAGTGACATTGCCCTATCGAGCAGGACAATGCCCTAGAGATTGACCATATGTACATATGATCAGCGCCCAAGCCCCTTCTCCACCCAAGCTAGGACCAAGGAGGGCCAGACAATGGTTGCTGATGACTCAGCAGATAGACCTATAGGCTCCCCCCATCCTTAGTTCACAAGGATGATGAGGTTGCAGCGACCAAAGATACTAACGAGTTTGAGCTGGACTCGAACCCCAGTCTGGCGTTCACCAGTCAGGGACGTTACCACATCGGCCACCACATCACTGGTGATGGTATATAGGGCTTCATTGAACCTGTAGTACATCTACTGTACATGGCACTGTTATCAGGTAAACTCCTACGGGAAGACTGCTCAGATATGTTTTGTACGAATCTTGTCCATTTAAAGAAAAAATATTCTTTTAATCCATTTGTTTACGAATTTTGGTGTATGCTGTATATCTCAATTACATGACATATCTAATTATATATTTACTTGAGGAATTTTTGGACTAAAAAAATCTTATTTGGAAATATCTTTGTTATAATTTACATAATATATTCTCTTTATGGTCGTTATGTGTTTCACCAAATATTATCTTTAATGTTCTAAGATGAACTTTAATGTATTCTAGGCCTCATTGCTAAGCGAGTAACATTCCTTATATAGAATGCAAATAAGAAGTGAGCTTTTTGGAGCAGTGTTTTTTTTACCTGATGCATTTTGGCCGTTTTCCTCGGCTCTTTATGACGCGAAGATTTTGCATAATTTCCGAGGTACGAGGGACCTCTTTAATATAATTGAATCTACACAGTACGGCAGTAAGCTTTATTAGGTTCCAGTAAGCTTTTTTTTTTTCTTTCTTTTTTTTCAGCTTCCAGTAAGCTCTTAGCTTCCAGTAAGCTTTTTTTTTAGCTTCCAGTAAGCTCTTTTAGCTTCCAGTAAGCTCTTTTAGCTTCCAGTAAGCTTTTTTTTAGCTTTCAGTAAGCTTTATTAGCTTCCAGTGTTCTTTTTTAGCTTCCAATGTTCTTTTTTTAGCTTTCCGTAAGTTTTATTAGTTTCCAGTAAGCTCTATTAGTTTCCAGTAAGCTTTATCAGCTTTCAGTAAGCTTTATCAGCTTTCAGTAAGCTTTATTAGCTTCCAGTAAGCTTTATTAGCTTCCAGTAAGCTCTTATTAGCTTCTAGTAAGCTCTTATTAGCTTCTAGTAAGCTTTATTAGCTTCCAGTAAGCTCTTATTAGCTTCCAGTAAGCTCTTATTAGCTTCCAGTAAGCTCTTATTAGCTTCCAGTAAGCTTTATTAGCTTTTACGGTTTTGGTGGCTGATGCGGTAACGTCCTTGACTGTTGAACGCCAGACTGGGGTTAGAGTCCCGCTCAAACTCGTTAGATTCTTTGGCCGTTGCAACCTCACCATCCTTGTGAGGTAAGGATGGGTGGGTTTTGGGGAGCCCATAGGTCTATCTGCTGAGTCATCAGCAGCCATTGCCTGGATTTCCTTGGTTGTGGCTTGAGTGGAGTGGGGTCTTAGGCGCTGATCATATATGTATATTGCCATGCTCTAGGGCACTGTCCTGCTTGACAGGGCAATGTCACTGTCCCTTGCCCCTGGCGTTCATGAGCGGCCTTTGAAATTTTAAATTGATTTACACATTGTCTCTTTACGACGCTGCTGTTTTAAATGTTATTCGGTTTCTTTCTGATGTCTAAGACTTACGCAACCCGTAGCAGCCGATGCTTTGTGCTATTGGAAAATCCAGAATCTCAAAATTTGCCTTTTCATACGAAAAGGCAAATTTGGAACACCAACAACTAATGCAGCAGTTACTAGTCCACTGGAGGACAAAGACCTCAGACACGTCCATTTTCATGCCTGGGGATTGGCTAGTTTTCATTACCACGCTGGCCAACTGCGGATTAGCAAACTAACCTAGTAAGGGTGTCCCTGACTAGTACACCTTTGCTGATATTCCGTTACTCAAATCCTTCTACCACGTTACGGTATCCCCACCCAGAAAGGGTACAACTTTCATTATTTCATATCTTCAATCTTTTTTTATTTGTTTCTCCATTTTTAATAATCCAGATTCATTTTATTTATTTTTTTCTTTGATCCTAAGCTTGGGAAAGGCTGTTGGAACATTCAGTCGGTCCTTCAGAGGAAATGGGGTTCACACTCATATGTATAATGAATTCATTTGTTGATTTCTTAATTTTCAAGTAATTTTGAGGATTGCTACAGTGCTCACAATAACTGCCAAGGCCGTGAGGAATATTAGCCATTAGAAATATAAGGGATTTGCTATATAAGTACAGCATTTTTTTTTTTTTTTTTTTTTTTTTTTTTTTTTTTTTTTTTTTATTCCACTCTCGTAGTTGCAAATATTATGCTCATTCATTTGAATTCTCAGCCCAGGTGTTGACTAGCTGTTGACGTTTAACTGAAGGTAACTGTAATATCAATTCTACAGATTTCAGAATAACAATAAAAGTTTGATTTCCCAGTATGGATGTCGAATTATATTCTATGATTAACAGACTATATGTTATGATTTTAGAAAATCCCTTTATGATATTTGTTTTTCCATTATTTTCCTTTCCCCAAAGTTCTGTTTTTGAATACTTATTACCTTAAGCAGTAGAAACATACAATATGATAATTATA
>NC_090762.1:46856266-46866266 GCF_036898095.1 Palaemon carinicauda | reverse complement strand
TTTTTCCAGGCTGACGTTCTGGTGAGTATCTATTCTGATGAAACTGGAACTGAAAACAGACACCTTTACAATGGCTGCCTTTTAAGGGGCGAGGAAGGAAGTAAGGGAACGTCAGGATGTTCAGGCGGGATGAGGTGCTTCAGACCAAGGTCTACAGAATACAAGGAATTCTATAGACCTTTCTTCAAACTGGGACCTTTCGCCCCCCCCCTCCCCCCCACATTATTACAACACTTATCCGTTTCTTGCTTTCATTCCTGTAACCTATCTAGAATTTGTTTATTACCTCCGCTAAGGAGATTATAAAATCCGAGTCTGTTTATTTTATATTTGTCTGTGTTTGTCTGTCCGTGGATAGGATGACGTCAAAACTACTAGACGGATTTCGACGAAATTTGCACCACTGATAGATCTTAGGTCATGGACGACCCCATTAAATTGTGGAGATGATCCGGATCTGGATTCTAGATCTGGATTTACATTTTTCGCCAGTTTAAAGATAACAAGACAAACTGAAGGATTTTGACGAAATTTCCACCACAGATAGATCTTAGGCCACTGACAACTCCATTATTAACATTTGGCTGAGGTAATAAATCCCTGATTGCTCTTTCTTTTGTAAGCGTATCTAGATCGCATTGTATCTATTATTAGAATCACCCAGGACTCGCCATGTTCTTCTTCACCCCTCCTCCATGTTGTAATTATTCTTAGAGCATATAATCTGAAGCCATTATTATAAATTTCGTTTCAGGTCTCTCTCTCTCTCTCTCTCTCTCTCTCTCTCTCTCTCTCTCTCTCTCTCTCATTTTGCTTTACATTAGCCGATTCCTTCCGAAGAAAAGAAAATTGTAATCCAGTGTAGACATGAGGACTTATCAACTAAACGCGGGGCTTTAGTATGAAAATAAAAATATTAATAACTGCTGTGAAGTTATTCTTTACTAGATTCAGTGACTGAAGTCAGGTAAATAAAAGAAGGTTTACGGCTGGGGTCGAATTCTTCATATATATATATATATATATATATATATATATATATATATATATATATATATATATATATATATATATATATATGATTGGCGCCCAAACCCCCTCCCCATCTAAGCTAGGACCAGGGAGGGCATGCAATGGCTTCTTATGACTTGGCAGGTAGCCAGGTATTCCTATAGCTCCTCAAATCCTCCATCCTTAGCTCACAAGGATGAGGTTGCAAACAGTACTAGAAACTATCGAGCTTGAATTGGACTCGAACCCTAGTCCAGCAGATCGCCAAACAAGGGTGTTTCCAGTATTATTATTATTATTATTATTATTATTATTATTATTATTATTATTATTATTATTATTATTATTATTATTATTTTTGTTATTATTATTATTATTAATTTGCATAAGTTTGGAATAAAATCGAGGCATTGTTACTTGTTATATTACTGAAATATAGGAAACCCTTAGGAAACCAAAGCAGATTATCATCATTGATGTCCTCGTGTAATTCAGTTTGTCCTCATTTCTATATAAGTTCTGCTTGAGAAGATTTATTCATTAATTTATTTATTCTTTTATTCATGAGAAATTATTTGGGGAAGCTGTTGATAGTAGGAGAGGGCTCTATTTTATTAATTTATTTATTTATTTATGGTAAATTATTTAGGGAAGGTGTTGATTGTATAAGAGGCTTCTGTTTTAATTATTTGTTTATTTATTTATATATATATATTTATTTATTTTATTTATTTATTTATGATAAACTATTTGGGGAAGGTGTTGATTGTATAAGAGGCTTCTATTTCATTGTTATTTATTTATGATAAATTATTTGAGGAAGGTGTTGATTGCGGACTTATATTGGTTAGTCCACTAGGAATAAGACATATAATGCACCCATATGCTGTGTAGATTTTCATTGTAACAAAATGTCATAGAGCTCTAGAAAATACAGGATAATTGATTAATGTTTCTTTTGAATTTTCCACATTATTAGACCTGAAGTAGTTATGATTTTAATTGACCACAATTACTTAGTTTATGTTAGTCATAACTCTTACCACCTCGAAATTTATTTCGTGTGAATTTGCTGTTAAGAGAAAGTCGATGTGACGGGAATTCCAAAAGGGACAGTTTGAAACTTTTATTTAAGTTTAAAGGATTTAAAGGCCGCTCATGAATGGCAGAGGCAAGGGACAGTGACATTACCCTATCGAGCAGGACAGTGCCTTAGAGACTGACTATATATGCATATGATCAACGCCCAAGGAAGGCCAGGGAATGGCTACTGATGACTAAGCAGATAGACCTATAGGCTCCTCCAAAGCCCATATGCTTAGGGCACAAGGATTGTGAGGTTGCAGCGATCAAAGAAACTACGTTACCACATCGGCCACCACAACCCTTGTTAGCTAGAGATGATCTTGTACGGTGTTTTCTTGAGTCGCAACACCATTACGACAAGATAATTTATTACTACTACTACTACTACTACTACTACTACTACTAGCCATGCTACAAGCCTAGTTGGAATAGAAGGATACTATTAGCCATAGGACTCTAATACCGAATAATATCCCAGTGAGGAAAGGAACGAAATAGAATATATGAGAAGTTATTAATAATTAATATAGAATGTTTTAAGATGAACAACAATATTGAAATAGATCTCCTACATAAACCATGAAGAGAGGCTTATGTCAGCAATTTGAACATAAAATCATTCGCTGCAAGTGTGAACATCAGTTTGTGATGTATATGTTTGTATTCTCTTTCTATTCCTTTATTTTTAAGTCTTTGCTGCGTATACCTGTACCATATGTCTCTCTAATGTTTCTTGTAGTATCATTGTTAAAGTATGATACTGATATGTCCTGTGAATTGTCTAAATTTCTTTTCATGTTTCGTTTATTGCTAATAAGGTTGTCGGGCAAGTCCAAGGACCATTTGAAATTATAAAGACTGAACATAATTTGTCTAAGAATCGATCATCTTTGTTAAAAACTAGGCCGTTATACCCCTGTTCAAGCCCTTGGGCTTCTAACATTCTTTTCCAACTAGGGTTGTAGTTTAGCTAGTAATAGGTAACATGAAGAAGAAGAAATAAATAATTTAATGCTGGGCAATAAGTACGTATTATCACAAAAAAGAAGTTATAATGTTACAAGCACTCGATTATATATTTTAAGTTGTTTTGAGTATGAGCCATGTTTCCGGTATGTCACTGGGAAGGGCGTTGAGGAGAACATGTTTGGCAACTTCGAAACGCGAGATCCACTCTGCGCTTCAGATGGACAAAGGCACCCAGTCAAAAAATTCCGTGGAACAGAATGAGTGTTATGTGAGTGTTGATTCTTTGGTGTCGAAGAACTAACTGGCTCGTACAGCTTTTGATTCGAGGCTAGAAGGTCATGCGAGTATAATGCTATTATTCTCGAATGCATTTCATTGAAAATAGCTCTTGTGGGTTACCATGTTTTAAGGGGTGACTTAGTTGGTAGTTTTCTTTAGCTGGTAGGTGTTCTTTTATCGGTAGTTGTTGTTTTTAGGTGGTAGGTGTTCTTTTAGCTGGTAGATGTTCTTTTAGCGGGTAGATGTTTTTTTTAGCTGGTAGGTGTTCTTTTTAGCTGGTAGATGTTCTTATTTTTATGAGCATTCATGCTCCAAGGCAGAGCATTGGAGCAAATGACAAAATTTTATTATACTGTAAATGCTTATAGAACGAATTTAATATCTTTTCTATAATTTTTTACCACTGGTGGCAGCACTTGAGGCTCCTTTATTATAAAAAACATTTATATGACATCATATTGTGACTGAATGAAATTGCAATTGTGGTTAATATTGAATGCCTAAGTAAGAATAGGATTCTGACGTCCTTAAACTCTTATTTCATAATGGTCTTTTTTAAACCGTTAACGCTGCAAGCGGGATGTGGTATGCCCAATAGGATTCTGACGCCCTTAAACTATTTCATAATGGCCTTCTTTAACCGTTTGCGCTGCGAGCGCGCTGTGGTATGCCCAATAGGATTTTGACGTCCTAAAACTCAATTTAATAAAGGCCTTTATTAAACGTTTAGCGCTGCGAGCGTGCTGTGGTATGCCCAATAGGATTCTGACATCCTAAAACTCTATTTCATAATAGCCTTTTTTTAAACCGTTAGCGCCTCGAACGTGCTGTCACTGTGGTATGCCCAATAGGATTCTGACGTCCTAAAACTCCATTTCATAATGGCATTTTTAAACCGTTAGTACTCCGAGTGAGCTGTGGTATGCCCAATAGGATTCTGACGTCCTAAAACTCCATTTCATAATGGCATTTTTAAACCGTTAGTACTCCGAGTGAGCTGTGGTATGCCCAATAGGATTCTGACGTCTTAAAACTCTATTTCATAATGGCCTTTTTTTAAACCGTTAGCTCTGTGAGCGTGCTGTGGTATGCCCAGTACGATTCTGACGTGCTAAAACTCTATTTCATAATGGCCTTTTTTTAAACCATTAGCGCTGCGAGCTTGTTGTGGTATGCGAAATGGGATTCTGACGTCCTATAACTATTTCATAATGGCCTTTTTTAAACTGTTGGCGCTGCGAGCGTGCTGTGGTGTACCGAATAGGATTTTGACGTCCTAAAACTCTATTTCATAATGGCCTTCTTAACCCTCAGCACTGCTAGCATGCTGTGATATACCCAATAGGATTCTGACGTCTTAAAACTATTTCATTATGGCCTTTTTTTAAACCGTTACCTCTCCGAGCGTGCTGTGGTATGCCCCATAGGATTCTGACGTCCTAAAACTCCATTTCATGATGGCTTTTATTAAGCCGTTAGCGCTGCAAGCGTGCTGTGGTATGCCCAATAGGATTCTGACGTCCTAAAACTCCATTTCATAATGGCCTTCTTAACCCTCAGCTCTGCGAGTGTGCTGTGGTATGCCCAAAAGGATTTTTACGTTCTATCACTCTATTTCATAAGGGTCATTTTTAAACCGTTACCGCTGTGAGTGTGGTGTGGTATGTCCAATAGGATTCTGACGTCCTAAAACTCTATTTCATAATGGCTTTTTTAAACCGTTAGCGCTGCAAACGTGCTATGGTGTGCCCAAAAGGATTCTTACTTCCTAAAACTCTATTTCATAATGACCTTCTTAACCTTCATCGCTGCGAGTGTGCTGTGGTATGCCCAAAAGGATTCTTACATCCTAAAACTTTATTTCATAATGGCCTTTTTTAAACCCTCACCGCCGCGAGCGTGCTGTGGTATGCCCAAAAGGTTTCTTACGTCCTAAAACTCTATTTCATAATGGCCTTCTTAACCATCAGCGCTGCGAGCGTGCTGTAGTATACCCAATAGAATTCTGACGTCCTAAAACTCTATTTCATAACGGCCTTTTTTAACCTTCAGTGCTGCGAGTGTGCTGTGGTATGCCCAATAGGATTCTGACGTCCTAAAACTATTTCATAATGGACTTCTTTAACCTTAAGCTCTGCGAGCGTGCTGTGGTATGCCCAATATGATTCTGACGTCCTAAAACTATTTCATAATGGCCTTCTTAACATTCATCGCCTCAAGCGTGCTGTGGTATGCCCAATAGGATTCTGAAATCCTAAAACCATTTCATAATGGCCTTTTTTTAACCTTCAGCGCTGCGAGATTGCTGTGGTATGCCCATACCCTAAAGAATATAGGTGCGACCTCATCGTAAGTTATTTCAGCTGCAAGGGTTGCTTGCTCTTTGTAAGTGGGTTATGAAAACAAGGCCGCCTCGCTCAGATACCACTTGTTTAAGGAAAGTCGATGATCCTCACTTCGCTACTGGGTTTCTTTGTGCCTGGAGAAAGACTTGGCACTCTTATTTCTTCGCCATAATTTTTTTTTGCACAGTTCTGCGCAAAGTCTGCAGCGTTGTAATGAAATCTATTATATTTCTCTTCCTCTTGTTTTTAAAAGTTTTTTTTTCATAGATTTTTGTATAAAAGATTTATTTTAAAGCTGTTACTGTTCATAAGATATTTTATTTAACGTTCTTTACTTCTCTCGTAGCTTATTTTTTTCTTTATTACCCTTCCTCACTGGGCTATTATCCCTGTTGGAGCTCTCGAGCTTATAGCGTCTTGCTTTTGCTATCTAGGGTTGTATCTTAGCAAGCAATAATAATGATGATAATGATAAGGATGGATCATGGTGACAATCGATTGACACAAGGGTACTTTTGAGGATTGGACCAGACAATCCATTTTAGGATAGCAGAGAATGAAGATCAACATTTGAATTATATGTGACCCAGTTCATGGGGTTTTTCCTTAAACAAAGTTTATTCACCGAGATTCTTTATTTTTCTTTTAATCAAATGGTAGACTATTTAAAATAACCTGGGACATGGGTGATATTAAGATTTGAGTTAAACCAAGTTGCGTTCTTCAGAGTATTATTATTATTATTATTATTATTATTATTATTATTATTATTATTATTATTATTATTATTTATTGCTAAGTTACAACCGTAGTTGGAAAAGCAGGATGCTATAAGCCCAGGGGCTCCAACAGGGAAAATAGCCCAGTGAGGAAATTAAACAAGGAAAAATAAGTTATTCCAAGAACAGTAATAACACCAATTAAAGGTTTTGCTGTGTTTAGATGAATTAATTAACATCTCTTTTTCTGAAAAGGATTTGCCAATCTCGTTTTAGCATCGATGAAAAATTTTAGAATTTCCATAATTGGAAATTCGTCTCTTTTTTTTTTTATAGTGATGAAAGACCAAATAAATTAAGCTTGAGGGTACACTCAGGCTCACTGTTATTATTTTTCTTCTTATTGTTTTTTGTTATTGTATGAAGGGTGTAATTTAATTTAGTTCCTGTTCTTATAATATTTCATTTTGATTGTTTGTTACTTTCCATGTATTTTATTCATTTCCTTGTTTCATTT
The DNA here is from genome assembly GCF_036898095.1 of Palaemon carinicauda. Lineage (NCBI taxonomy): Eukaryota > Metazoa > Arthropoda > Malacostraca > Decapoda > Palaemonidae > Palaemon > Palaemon carinicauda. The sequence continues at coordinate 46,859,340 of NC_090762.1, read as the reverse complement.
CCTCATTGAGCTATTTTTCCTTGTTGGAGCCCTCGGTTTTATAGCATCTTGTTTTCCAAGTAGGGTTATAGCTTAGTCTGTAGTAATAATGATAATAATAATAATGATAATATTCTCGTTTCGTCTTTTTACAATCGTATATTTTTTTGGCTTGCATATGCAACTAACTGTCGAATTCCTTTCTTTTTACGGTGTAGCAGTTGGGATAAAAGTGGTTATTATATATTTATTTGATTTATTAATTTATTCATAAAATCAAGAGCCAGTTTCATTTTTGTATTTGCTTGTGCTGGTTTTGTTTTCTGAGATATGTAATAAGACGATGTAATTACTGTACAATTGATCTTTGACAGAAGGTGAAAATAAATTAAAGTGGAAAATTGTCGCTAAGAAAAAAAAATATGAAAAAAAGATAAAATTAATCTGCTGCAATAGAACAAGGAAGCATTATTAAAAATACGGTTGGGCACCAGTTTAATGAAAGACATTTTCCAACGCAAATGCATTTACGTGAAAGCATTGAAGGACGCCATTCACAGAATTACCCCCATCTGTTTGCAATTGCAGGATTTCTGGGCTAGCGTACGCAGCGAGGTTAGTCTCCTGTTTTGAAAACTTTATTCATAAACCTGCTCCTTGTGATACTCTGAGACATACAGTACAGTGACGTTCCTGTCCAACGCTCGTGTTCTTCACGCGAGAGCTCAGGAGGAGATCTAGCAGTGGGTTAATCTTCCCAATATAGTATAATAAAGAGAAATTTTCTCTCTCTCTCTCTCTCTCTCTCTCTCTCTCTCTCTCTCTCTCTCTCTCTCTCTCTCTCTCTCTCTCTATTATATATATATATATATTTATATATATATATATATATATATATATATATATATATATATATATATATATATATATCTATATATATATCTATATTTATATATGTATATATATATATATATATATATATATATATATATATATAGATATATATATATATTATACACACACACACACACATATATATATATATATATATATATGAATATTTATTATATATATATATATATATATATATATATATATATATATATATATATATATATATTATACATATATATAAACACATTTATGTATATATTATATATTATATATATATGTATATATATACATACATACATACACGCACATACATATACAGCATATTAAAAAGATGCAGCGGTTTCTAGTCAACGGCATGACAATGGCTATTGATGCCTCAGCAGATAGACTTATAGGCTCACAAGAATCTTGATAAGATAAGGTTTTTAGTGAGAATTTCTATTGCATATTGAAGTTTTTTTTTTTTTTTGTGCTCAGTATCGATAAAAACATATCGCGTAAAAGAAGTTGATCGCTGAAGACCCTCTTTAGTTTGTATAAAAGTCTGAAATTTCTTTGCGATATTAGTAAGAAAAGAACCAGTCCAATCTCCTAGTTTTATGTCGGTAAAAAATGACATTTAAATGTCAAAGATGCTTTCATTTTTACGCGAATTTTAAAGGCAAATAATCACAGATTATTTCGCGTTTGTGTCAAGCTTAAGAACGAATAAGAAGACACATTTGGTTTTGTGTCTAAATAAAAGGCCCAACGTCTACAATATGCTTTCGTTTTTGTCCGCAAGATAGACATAAAAATATTGTAAAGTACTAAGTTTACGTGTCAGGTAAATTGGGGTCAGGGTTGGTTGGTGCAGGGTTGAGGGCCCGGTGTAGAGTTTATAGTTATTTACGAAGATTATACGAACACCTCTGGTTCATTAGCATGTACCGCTTGAAGACCTAACACACACTCGGCTCGCATTGATGAGGGTTAAAGGCTAAGCTTTGGTTCCGATGAATGCTGAACTAACGGATCGTGTGTCATAACAAATCTTCATTCTGATACGTGATGCACAAAGCGTAAGGCTGCAAAGCTGTTGCTTGCGACCTTTGCCAGTCTTTCGTTTAGGAGAGTAGGTTGAGTAGTCACGTGGAGGATTCGAGAATACTTTTTCTGGCATCTATTCCTTGTATTTTTTTTTTTCATTGTCAAATGTTTCGTCATTTCGGAAATAGATGAATGTTCTTCTGCATTTTTCTATTTTCTTGGTGAGATTTGTTGTATGTGCTCATTTTTTCGTAACATAAGATTGGTCTTTTGTGTTTGAAGATATTACATAGTAATCAAGATTAGAGTGTTATAATTATTATTATTATTATTATTATTATTATTATTATTATTATTATTATTAGTTGCTACAACTCTAGTTGGAAAAGCAGGATGCTATAAGCCCAGGGGCTCCAACAGAAAGGTTTCATCAATGGTGTGCATACAGCTTGTCATCCCCAGCAGTATCTGATGGTATTTATTAACCCCCATCCCCCTTTCTAGCTGATAAGAAAGATGAATGAAAGGAGATTGAAGGCAGTTATCTACCTAATCATGGTAGGGAATAGTTTCGAAAGTTAAGTATTAGTAAGAGTTATGTAAAGTGTAGTTTAGCCACAATTTTATTTATATAATGGTACAGTTAAAGGCAGCTTATGAATGACAGAGACAAGAGACACTGACATTGTCCTATCGAGCAGGACAGAGCCCTAGAGACTGACTAAATATACATATGATCAGCGCCCGAGCCTTCTCTCCACCCAAGCTAGGGCCAAGGAGGGCCAGGGTAGTGGCTGCTGAGGACTCAGCAGATAGACCTATAGCCACTACCAACCCCCCATCCTTAGCTCACAAGGATGGTGAGGTTGCAGTAGCCAAAGGAACTAAAGAGTTTGAGCGGGATTCGAATCTCAGTCTGGCGTTCACCAGTTAGGGACGTTACCACATCGGCCACCACAACCCACTCTCTCCTTATTTTAATGCTTTTAGATGTAATATAAATAAAATTTTTAGCTTGATTGTTGATTAAAGATTAGTGTACTCTCTCTCTCTCTCTCTATCTCTCTCTCTCTCTCTCTCTCTCTCTCTCTCTCTCTCTCTCTCTCTCTCTCTCTCTCTCTCTCTCTCTCTCCTTCCTTATTTTAATGCTTATAAATGTAATATAAATCAAA
>NC_090762.1:46840282-46853266 GCF_036898095.1 Palaemon carinicauda | reverse complement strand
AACTTAAACATCATTGTAATGCGATTGAAATAACAATAAAGTACTTTTCGATATGGTTTTATTTTTTCTTAAATAAATTAAATGCAGTGTACTCCCCGCACCTTACTCACTCATCAATGTTTTTTCTGGTGCCATAGTTACGTGCAACTAAGTAAACATTCAACTCTCCTAGAATCATAAACAAGAGAATACAGATAACATGTTTTTTGCATATTGTAAACAACGTGCTATATCAAATATTACAAACAAGAACTTACATAAATAAGCAAACTGTACTCTGAATACTAAGATACATTTCCCCTTATTTACCACCTCTGCATATTCTGTTAATATTAATATTCTGTTAGTACTGTTTGCCTTTCCTTAAAGTTACCCTTTACATCTGTACCCACTAGTCACTTCCCACCAGGGTTTAAACTTGTGCATGTGTCCATTACCATAGATGCTGCTGCTTTTTACCTTAGATTACCTTAAAACTTTTCAAATTTGCTTAAATTTAAAGCTAGCAAATGCGAATTACCTTAGAATTACTGTAAAAATTACCTTGACATCATGCAAATTACCTCAAACTAAGGTAAATACCTTAAAAGTTTAAACCCTGCTCCCCACTTAGTTGCGCAACATTTTAGATATTATTTAACCTTGCATATAAGAGCAGGAAAATAGCCAAGAGAAATTTTTTATATAAGGGCTTTTCAACTAATTTATTTAAAAGTTCTTTTTAATTTTAGTTATTCCTTTGTTTTATTATCCGTTGTGTCTTAATTGTAGGATTAAATTGCAATTTGTATCTCTTGAATCAATATCACGTCATTTTTCCCACCGTTATCCCTACATGAAGTAGTCGGTTGCCTGATGCGCCCTCTCAATGCCTTCTATCAAAGGCATCTCTGCCACCAAACCTGTTCTCTCCATATTATTGTTATTATTACTTGCTAAGTTACAACCTTAGTTGGAAAAACTAGATGCTATAACCCTAGGAGCTCCAACAGGGACAATAGCTCAGTGAGGAAAAGACACTAGGAAAAAGAACATTTTTAAAAAGTCACATTAAAATATTTTCTATAAACTAAAAAAAAACTAGCAAAATATGGGGAAGACAAGCAAGACAGAAGAGCGTCTCCGAGTGTACCCTCAAGCAAGAGAACTCTAACCCAAAACAGTGGAAGACCATGGTACAGTGGCTATAGCTCTACCTAAAACTAGAGAACAATGGTTTGATTTTGGAGTGTCCTTCTCCTAGAAGAGCTGCTGACCATAGATAAAGAGGTCTCTTCTACCCTTAATTAACAAGAGGAAAATGCCCACTGAACAATTGCAGTTCAGTAACCCCTTAGGTGAAGAAGAATTGTCTTGTAATCTCAGTGTTGTCAGGTGTATGAGGACAGATGAGAATAAGTAAAGAATAGGCCAGACTATTCGCTGTGTGTGTGTATAGTCAAAAGGAAATTAACCGTAACCAGAGAGAGGGATCCAATGTAGTACTGTCTGGCCAGTCAAAGACCCCCATAACTCTCTAGCGATAGTATCTCATCTTATCTCGCCATCTAATTTTCTGCCTCCCTTCCGATGCTGTGGCCTGATCGGTAACGTCTCTGCCTGGTGTTTCCCAGTCGGGGGGTTCGAGTCCCGCTCAGACTCGTTAGTGCCATTAGTGTCTGCAACCTTACCGTCCTTGTGAGCTAAGGTTGGGGGGTTTGGGAGAGCCTATAGGTCTATCTGCTGAGTCATCAGCAGCCAGTGCCTGGCCCTCCCTGGGGTGGAGAGGAGGCTTGGCGCTGATCAATTATAGTCAGTCTCTAGGACATTGTCCTGATTGCTAGGGTAGTGTCACTGTCCCTTGCCTCTGCCATTCATGAGCGACCTTTAAACCTTTAAACCTTACCAGGTTTCCCCCTGACCCCTCCTCACTCCCTCCCCCTATCATCCACATCTCAGCCATGACACTCTTATCACCTCTGTAATCTTTACTACGCCTGCCAATCTTGTATTATTATTTTCCAATCTTTTCAGCTGTGATATTCCCATAATCTACCTCAGCAATGTCTGCTCTATTGAATCGATGCGACGTCAATGACCTTAGATGTCAGGATGACAGAAAACTTTAAATCAATCAATCAATCTATTGCATCGATAACAACTCTCTATCTTCAACCTGTGTTGGGAGAGATAAGGCTCTCCTCGTATCAAGCACTGCCACTGCGGCTGATGTCAGAAACGATGGACGTGCAAATCATTTTTATATGCAAATATCAATTGCGAATTGAACCGCTTCGTGGCCTTTGACGTAGATTTTGCATAAATTGATAGCGGTTTCTCTAAGTACACTCAATTCGTTATTATTATTATTATTATTATTATTATTATTATTATTATTATTATTAGTAGTAGTAGTAGTAGTAGTAGTAGTAGTAGTAGTAGTAGTAGTAGTAGTAGTAGTAGTATTGAAATTGAAATCAGCGATATTTTAACGTGGGCACTGTCCCCTTACCCTTTATATATCATTGATTGTTTGGGAGGGGAAAAATTTAACCTATTTGAGAGGGGAAAATTGAAGCTTATTTGACGAGAAAATTGAAGCCTATTTTTGAGTGGGAAGATCTGGAGAGTCCTAATGCCCCAGATTTCCTAAGGAAAGTTCCTCGTAAGTATAGCTAAGAAAAATACAAATGATTAAAATTTGTTAATTTAGAGGGGAAAATTGAAGCCTATTGAGAGGGGAAATGGAAGCCTATTTATGAGGGGAAAATTTAAACCTATTTGAGCGGGAAAAATTGAAGCCTATTTGAGAGGGGAAATGGAAGCCTATTTATGAGGGGAAAATTTAAACCTATTTGAGCGGGAAAAATTGAAGCCTATTTGAGAGGGAAATGGAAGCCTATTTATGAGGGGAAAATTTAAACCTATTTGAGCGGGAAAAATTGAAGCCTATTTGAGAGGGGAAATGGAAGCCTATTTATGAGGGGAAATGGAAGTATTTATGAGGGGAAATTTTAAACCTATTTGCGAAGGAAAAATTGAAGCCTATTTGAGAGGGGAAATGGAAGCCTATTTGAATGGGGGTAAATTAAGGCCAATTTGAGAGCTGAAAATTGAAACTAATTTGAGTTGGGAAAATTGAAGCCTATTTGATAGGGAAAATGGAAGCCTATTGAGTGGGGAAAATTAAGGCCATCTCGAGAGCAGAAAATTGAAACCTATTTGTGATGGGAAAATTGAAGCTCATTTGAGATGGGAAAAAATTGAAGCTTATTTGAGATGGGAAAAAATTGAAGCTTATATGAGATGGGAAAATTAATGCAAGATAAATTAGAGAAGGAAATTGGATTGTGGGATGAGAAAAAGGGGAACGGGGCGGGGGGGGGGGGGGGGGGGGGGGGCAAAATTAAACCTACTTATGTCCCCAAGGGGATCTTATAAACAATCTTTTTCGATATTGTCTACAGTCGGCCAGGAAGCTATGCTGTAAGTGATCATTATCCATGGGGGGATTCAGGATGACCTTGTGCAGTGCTTTCCTTCAAATTAGCTTTTCATTATATTCCATCATTATTTATAATAACGTTTGACAGTTGTGGTGCTTTTTTAGAGGAATACTAGTGTACGCGACCCGTCAAAAGTGACGGCTTGATATTTGGATAGGTGTTGCACACTCACGCACACAGATTCAAACCCTTCTCACCCCCTACCTCTTTCCTCTTGTGGTAACCCCCCCATTCTCACCTGGGTATTGCCTACTCCCTCTCCCCCTCTACCGAAATGATGGGGAGAGACCATTAGTTATACGTCTGGCAAAACCACTGAGCGTGATTGAAATGATATATACCCTATGTATATATATATATATATATATATATATATATATATATATATATATATATATATATTTATAGATATATATTTATATATACATATACATATATATATGTATATATATGTACATAGATATTTATATATACATATATATATATATATATATATAATATATATATATATATATATATATATATATATATATATATATACAGTATATACATATATTTATATATATATTTATGTTTAATTATATATTTATATATATATTTATAAATATAATATATATTCATATATATATATAATATATATATATATATATATATTTATATATATAGTTATATAATTATATATATAATATATATATATATAATATATATATATATATATATATATATATATATATATATATATATTGGTATATATTTATATATATATACATATAGTATATATATAATATATATTATATATATATATATTTTATATATATTATTATATATATATGTATATTTATATATATGTATATTTATATATATATATATATATATATATATATATATTATTTATTCATATTTATATATATGTATAAATATTTATTTATATATATGTATATATATTTTATATATATGTATATATATTTATATATATATATATGTATATATATTATATATATTTATATATATTTATATATATATATTTATATATGTATTTATATCTATACATATATATGTATATATATTTATTTATATATGGTTATATATATATATATATATATATATATATATATAGATATATATATATATATATAATATGTGTGTGTATGTAAATAAATATAATATATATAGCCAGACACTTTATCATTTAGGAGAGATTAGCAATTGTCTGGTTGCTCATAACCCCTTTTTTGACGATTTTGATTCACAGTTCCACCATCAATAGTTTTTGAATGCTCACTTAATATTAAGACATTAAGAAGAATGTTAATCTATTGCTTTTAAAGGCTTAAGGGCAGATCATGAATGGGTGAAGCAAGGAGCAGTGACAATGCCATAGCTAACAGGACAATGCCCTAGAGACTAACCATATATGCCATTATACACATGATCAGCGACCAAGCCCCCTCTCCACCCAACTAGGACCAAAGAGAGACCTAACCCTCCATCTTTAGCTGACAAGGTTCCACACACACTGCAAGAAACTAGCAAGATTGAGAGGGGCCCGAACCCCAGTCCGGCTGATCGCCAGGCAGGGACGTTTCAATAGGCCACCACAAAATTTGTCTCCGGGTATATATAATTTTTTGCAAAAGAATGTGTCGAGTTTCTGGGATTTTGGTTTTCTCGTTGATTTTTTTTTTTTTTTTTTATAAGGAGAAATGTTGGAACCACTGATTTAAAATGTTTAAAGGCCACTCATGAATGGCAGAGGCAAGGGACAGTGACATTACCGTGTCAAGTAGGACAATGCCCTAGAGACGACCATTCAGTATATGCATATAGTCAGCGCCCAAGACCCCTCTCCACCCAAGCTAAGATCAGGGAGGGCCAGGCAATGGCAGCTGATGACTCAGCAGATGGACCTATAGGCCCCCCCAAACCCCCCTCCTTAGCTCCCAAGGATGGTGAGGTTGCAGTAACCAAAGGGAACTAACGAGTTTGAGCGGGGCTCGAACCCTTGTTTGGCTATAACCAGTCAGGGACGTTACTACATCGTCCACCACAAACCTAGATTTAATTCTAATAAATGACTGATAAATTACTGATTTTCTTCCCTTTGACTGTAGTATTTTTAGGGGTAATCCGGCAAGGTAGTCAGCCCAGGGGATACTCTACAGCTGACATACCAGTCCAGTTTTGAGAGCTAAGCAGTGAAGTAGAATGAGCTCCTCTTTTATCGGCCAAGTTTCCGTAACTTCTAAATTGCCTCTGGTCATTTGACAGATGAATGAAAACTTCCAGTGGAATGAATCCCAAAACATTTTTATCCTTATTCCTTTTATTCCTTTTATTTCTATTTTACCTTATTATTTTATATTTGGCCCGACCAAATATTTTTTTCTGGAAATGATATATTATTACTAGTGTATGCGTTAAAAATGACGGCTATATTTATAAATTTACACGCACCTCCTCTCACCTAGGTATGAATATTCCCTCTCGCCCTACCCAAGGAACGGGGAGAGCTAGCGTGACCCGAAAGATATATATATATATATATATATATATATATATATATATATATATATATATATATATATATATATGTATATATATATGTATGTATGTGTGCATACAGTATATATATATATATATATATATATATATATATATATATATATATATATAGAGAGAGAGAGAGAGAGAGAGAGAGAGAGAGGAGAGAGAGAGAGAGAGAGAGAGAGAGAGAGACGCTTGCTCATATCATACAGGGGAGACTATTCCTCACATCTAATATTCAGATTTGTAGGATTAGAACAGACTATAAAACTGATTTGGAATTAGGGCTGCCAAGATAAAAAGAGTTATTAGTTATTAAATGGAAATCACTTAAACAGGTTAGAAAACTGGAGGGAAATCACTGAAAATCCTAATGTTGGACGTAAGAAATTCCTTGTTCTTTTTTTCATCAAATGTCGGTCGCTTCCTTTGTATAATTAAGCGTATCATTAATTTATTTTCTTATTTTTCCTGCTTTCTTAGAATCTGTGGTATTAAAATAGTAGATGTTGACACAATAAACCAACATAAAAGGGCTATTAGGTGTGCCCCAATCTATTCACCTCCCACTGTACTTCCTTTTAACACTTTCCCCCTCCAGTCCTTCCAAAATCCTAATCCTCCCTTCCTTCTCCCACCTATCCTATCCCCCCAATACTGTAGTTGTAGCGTCCTAGTGGCCTTTGCTCTTACAACAAAGCTCGTCTCTGAAGAATCTCATCAATATGAGAAAATAATAAGGTACACGTAATAACTATGAAAGTATGATAGGATTTTCTAGGCTGTTTTCATAATGAAAACACTGAAAGAGTGAAAACTTGATATGATTTTCCAAGGCTTAATCTTAATGTAATGCCAAACGAGTTGGTAGAATTAATTTTCCTGCCCTTCAACCAACCATCATAACGAAGGTTGCTTGGAGTAATATGAGAACTCGGCATAGTCTCCTCATTCATAATGGTTTTTGCTTCCCCTTTCATCTCTCTGCTTGTCTTCTGCTAACAGTGAGGAACTGAGGAGAGTTAAACGCTTTCTGGTAGAGACACTCTCTCTCTCTCTCTCTCTCTCTCTCTCTCTCTCTCTCTCTCTCTCTCTCTCCTCTCTCTCTCTCTCTCTCTTTGAGACACACACACACACACACACACACACACACACACACACACGTTCTGCTCTCTTATAAGGGATTTCTTTTGTCCTTATCCAATTCATTCCAATGACTTTCAAGAATTGATTCTCTATTCTTTCTGAGAAATTCTCTCTCTCTCTCTCTCTCTCTCTCTCTCTCTCTCTCGCTCTCTCTCTCTCTCTCTCTCTCTCTCTCTCTCTCTCTCTCTGTGGGCATGCTTTCTATGGAGGAAACATGGACTCACCCGCCCTTCATCGGAGACAAAACGCCCCCTGTCTTCAGCATCTTCATCTCGTTCCGAAGAGAAAATCTCTTATCTGTCGGTCCACCTCCCACAGCCGACCACCCACCCACCTCTTGCGCAACGTTGCAAACGCTTTAAATAAGGTCTGGCTTGTTGCAGCACAAATATACTACTTAGCTCCAGTGATGGCCAGCTGACATCTAAGCCAAACAGGAGCCATCGCTTTCCAACAGTACGTGAGTGGATGCAGGTTCTCCCATCCTTCCTCCCCTCGACGGACAACGACACAATTCGGAAAGTTATTGTGATCGATTAAAAATGACGGCCAAATGTTTAGATAGATATGTACACAATAACACACACACACATACAGATTGACCCCTTCATACCCCCTCCCCCTTTTCCTATTTACGGCACGCTAGTTTGGGAAATTTGTGGGATATTGTTGTTTTCTGAGTATTGCCGGAAAAGTTTCCTGATCACTGATTGGTTAGAATTATCTTGTCCAACCAATCAGCGATCAGGAAACATTTTTTGCACCGACTCGCAGCGGTGCCCTTTTAGCTCGGAAAAGTTTCCTGATTGCTGATTGGTTAGAATTATCTTGTCCAACCAATCAGCGATCAGGAAACATTTCCGGGCTAAAAGGGCACCGCTGCGAGTCGGTGCAAATCTGCCAAACTAAAAAAATTTACTAAAGTAATATGATATTGTTTCCCCGCCTATATGTCTGTATGTTTGTTTATACGATGTTTCTAGTCACACTTGTTGAGATTATCATCCGTAAGAGAGTAGTAGACTGATAACATATTTTCTCCATTCTTGTTTTATATCTTGCCTAGGTTTCTATTCAAGTTATTTTTTAATACAAAACTGTTCACCTTTCTAGATTCATTTTACATTGATGACTTATTAGCATTGTGAGTTACTGTCTTTAGATATGAAAGTTTGACTCTCAAAAAATATTGGAAGCTGAATCTTTTTCGTAAATGTATCTTTGCAAAGTCTGTTTTTTTTTTTTTTTTTTTTGTAGAAGTTTGTTGCTTAAAGGGTCGTTATTTTTGTCTTGGTTATACCTTATTTATTTTATGCATATCGCAAATAATTTTTTTTAGTTATAGATAATTCCTTTGCTTGCTCCTAAGTATATTTCAGTTGAAGCTGATTTTCTTTTTAAATTGTGCTTTGAATCCAATAAAATATGTCACACTGTTAAAATCTCTCCTTAAGTGCTCTAATTCCACATAATTGAAATGTCGAAGGTAATATATACATATTTTTTTTTTTAATATATCGTCGCTAATTTAACCCTTTCCCTTATATATGTAGAGAGGTATTTAATCTCCAATTTCTTAATCGTGTAAGTGTTCTAATTCCACATAATTCAAATGCCGAAGGTAACATTTTTTTTTAATATATCATCGATAATTCAACCCTTTCCCATATATATACATATATATATATATATATATATATATATATATATATATATATATATATATATATATATATATATATATATATATAGGTATTTAATCTACAATTTCTTAATCGTGTAAGTGCTCTAATTCCACATAATTCAAATGCCGAATGTAATATATTTTTTTCTATATCGTCGCTAATTTAACCCTTTCCTATATATATCTAGATTGATATTTAATCTTCAACTCCCTAATCATGATATATTTAGCTCCCCCCCCCCCCCCCCCCCCTCTAAGAAAAAAGATACATCCTCACATGAATGAACAGCTCCCTGGAGTGATACTGCTCGTGGAAATCACGAAGACGAAGCAATGAATATTGATAAGGAAGAAGGAATCGTTTGATTTATGTCCTACGCCCCTCGAGGGTATGATACGTAGGGTGAGAGAAGAAAGGGCTGAGTCATAGAGTTAGGCGTAGTGTCTGTAGTAAAAATCGGGAAGAGCCGAACTGTGTTTATGTAGAACGTCAAGAGATCAAACTTGCTGCAAACATTTTTATACTGAACAGGCTGACATAAGTCTTTTTGAAGTTTATATATATATATATATATATATATATATATATATATATATATATATATATATATATATATACATATATATATATATATATATATATATATATATATATATATATATATATATATATATAAGATCTGTTTTAATGTTGTTACTGACCTTCAAATATTTTATGTTAACTATTCATTACTTGTAGTTTATTTATTTCCTTATTTTCTTTCCTCACTAGGCTATTTTTCCCTGTTGGAGCCCTTGACTTCAAAGCATCCTCCATTTGCAACTAGGGTTGTAGCACGACCAACAATAATTTATATATATATATATATATATATATATATATATATATATATATATATATATATATATATATATATACTGTATATATTTATTTATATATATATATATATATATATATATATATATATATATGTAGATACTGTATATATATACATATATATATGTTTATATATATATATATATATATATATATATATATATAGATACTGTATATATATACATATATATATGTGTGTATATATATATAAATATATATATATATATATATATATATATATAGATACTGTATATATATACATATATATATATATATATATATATATATATATATATATATATATATATATATATATATATATATACAGTATATATATGACTTCTTCCCTGTACATACCTTTTACCTCATATAAAAAAATCCCTTGGTGATATTTAGCAACTCCACTGGTATTGTGTTGATCAGAGTACGATGAAAGAGATCGCAAATACTGTACCTCCATGGAAATAAGATAATATGCCAAGAAGGTGGGAAACGTTCCTCTGTCGCCCTAGAATCGGTTAGACACGTACAACACGTGTTATTAATGACTGGTACGTGTCGGCCATCGTGTGATTGAATGCCCCAGTCTCGTGATTATCAGGATGCAGGTACATCATCACCAAGACTCTTGGAGGAGATGTTTCTTTATGATGCCTGTGGCATTGTTAAGTTCTTATTGGAAGCTTGCTTTCTTATTCGTTTTTAAATGATATGATTAATTTTAGATGCTTCATTGTTAAGTGACAGGTTTTTATTCTTTATCATGAGTTTTTAATTCGTTATTATCATACTCAAATCGGTATTAATGAACATTGATGTTATGATGCCAGATAATTATCAATAATTCATTCATTCAATGAAATAGTAAATGACATTCTTAAAAGAGTTGAAACTTGCTTTGCTTGAGAAAGTTCCTCGCTAAACATTGACCTGACATAGAAGGTAATGTGTAGGTGAAAAAAAAAAGTTTAATTTACATACAATAAGCCTGTGGTATTTTGGTGAGATTGGCTCGCCTCTGCAGAAGGTCACATGCAATCAGCCAAACTGGTGGTTTTTTACCCATCTCATTCAGAGGCTTCTTCCCACATAGTCAAAATGTGGTAGTGGATTCTTGGGTTTATGATACGAAATCCCCTGCAAAGTACGGCGTTTAAGCCTCTCTCTCTCTCTCTCTCTCTCTCTCTCTCTCTCTCTCTCTCTCTCTCTCTCTCTCTCTCTCTCTCTCTCTCTCTCTCAAGTTTGAAGAAATCTTTAATAATATAGCCATAGGATACGTATCACTTGATGGAGTTTTATTTGTACGATATGTATACAACTTTGTTGTTGTGGCCTAATTGGTAACGTCTCTGCCTGGTGTTTGTCAGACGGGGGTTTGAGTCCCACTCAGACTGTGAGTGCCTTTAGCGTCCGCAACCTTACCATCCTTGTGAGCTAAGGTTTGTGGGGTTTGCTGAGTCATCAGCAGCCATTGCTTGGCCCTCCCTGGTCCTAGCATGAAGAGGGGGCTTGGGCGCTGGTCATATAATATATGGTCAGTCTCTAGGGCATTGTCCTGCTTGCTAGGGCAATGTCACTACCTTGCTTCTGCCATTCATGAGCGACCTTTTGTTTTATCTGACAGGATTGTTTAAATAAATATTGTCATAATGATAGTTCGTCTTTTATCATTTATTTATTAAAATATTTTAATTAGCTTCTTTGTTATAGATAGATAAACCACTTTTTTTTTTTGGTAAGAACTGTTTCGATTTTATGATTATATTTAGTCAAAAAAAGGGGGTTAAAAGAGAAAAATAAGGTTTTAAATGAATTCTGTATTTAGGTTGTAATCAGGAACCTTCAAGATATAAATTTACCAAATATTCCTTTCAAAATACCACATTAATATCCGGTTATATAAATATATTTCAAGAATAGATCAAGAAAAATCTATTTCATTACACACACAACATTTATATATAAAGCGATCACAAATCCTATCTTTCTTCCTAAATGTTCGGCGTCAATGACCTAAGATGTCAGGATGCCAGAAAACCTCAAATTAATCAATCAATCTACCTAAATGTATTACGAAGCTGTTGCAAAAAATATTAATATACGGTTATATGAATATTTTTAACAATAGATCAAGTAAAAGTCTATTCCACTACACGAAACGAATCCTTGAACAAAAATATATTACAAAACTGTATTAAAAAATATTAATATACTGTTATGTAAATATTTTAAAGGATAGATCAAGTAAAAGTCTATTCCACTACACAGAAAAAAAAAAAGAAAAAAAAAAAAAAACACTGAAAAGGATTTGGAAAACAGATGCGACGAAGTACCAAATCTCTATTCCGAGCTCGTTTTTCCCCGGGCCTACTTTCCCGGACCACAAAGGCATACAGCAAATGTTCCTTCGTATTGTACGCGTCAAAAGAAAATATTTTATGCGATTGGGAAATGGAAACGACAGTGGCAGATCAAACGAGCATTCTGCGATAGATCAGCAGTAATCGTTGTCTTTTAATATAGGCTGCATCATTTAGTTAAATGCACAGAGGTATTTCTGATTCATGGGGAAAGTTGATAAGAGACCCTTTCATTAAAGGTTTAAAGTTTTAAAAGTCGCTCATGAATGGGAAAGGTAAGGACAGTGACATAGCAATATCAAGCAGGACAATGCCGTAGAGACTGACCATATATACATTTGAACAGCAGCCAAGCATCCCCCTCTCCATCCAAGTTAGGACCGAGGTGGGCTAGGCAATGGCTGCGGATGATTCAGCAAATGAGCCTATAAGTTCCCCAAACTCCCCATCCTTAGCTCACAAGGAGGGTGAGGTTGCAACGACAAAATAAACTAAAGAAATGAAGAAATGGGTGGGACATAATTTCAAATGATGATGCAGAAAGCGAAAATAGAGAATGGTGTAGAATACCGTAATTTTGCAGTAAATTGTCATAAGAAAAAAAAGGAAGACTGGTTTTCACTGGATAAAGTCAGAAAGCTTTGGTCTAACGACAGTGATGTGGGGGAAGAAGATGAAATATTTTCTCCAAGTCACCTAAAGTTACTGTACTCCCAAATGGGACTTCTTATAGCGGAGAGAGAGAGAGAGAGAGAGAGAGAGAGAGAGAGAGAGAGAGAGAGAGAGAGAGAGAGAGAGAGAGAGAGAGAGAGTGTGTCAGTCTTGTGCTCTGATGAAAGAAGGGTTGTTGCTCAGATGATTTAGCTTTGATTTCATCTTTTACTGAAA
>NC_090762.1:46830282-46832782 GCF_036898095.1 Palaemon carinicauda | reverse complement strand
TACATATCGCATACAAACTTCTGCAAGGTTCTGTACATATCTCATACAAACTTCAGCAAGTTGCCATACATATTGCATTCAAACTTCAGCAAGTTTTCATACATATCACATACAAACTTAAGCAATTTTTCCTACATATCGCATACAAACTTCAGCAAGTTTCCATACATATCGTCTACAAACTTTAGCTAGTTTCCATACATATCGTCAGAAAACTTGAGCAATTTTCCATACATATCACATACAAACTTCAACAAGTTTCCCTACATATCGCATACAAACTTCAGCAAGTTTTCATACATATCACATACAAACTTCAGCAAGTTTCCATACATATCTACAAACTTAAGCAATTTTCCATACATATCACATACAATCTTCAGCAAGTTTCCCTACATATTGCATACAAACTTCAGCAAGTTTCCATACATATCTACAAACTTAGGCAATTTTCCATACTATTACATAAATTCTTCAGCAAGTTTCCCTACATATCACATACAAACTTCAGCAAGTTTTCATACATATCGCATACAAATTTCAGTGCTGTCTTTATTGTAGCCGCTGTCCATGTAGACGCTTGTTGACAACCTTTTCAAATGGTAACATAAAAGGCAGAGATATGACATTTTATTTTAGATACGTCTTTTAAGATACAACTTGAGTCATTAAAGGTGTTCTTGGAAGTTTTGGTTGAATATCCATGTGTTTGTGTGTGTGTGTGTGTGTTTGAGAATGAGAGGTACATCATTTGTGTTATTGTTATTAGCTAAGCTACAACCCTAGTTGAAAAAACAGGATGTTGTAAGCCTCAGGGCTCCAACTGGGAAAATAGCCCAGTGAGAAAATAGAGGAATAAAATACATGAGAAGTAATGAACATTAAACGTAAAGTATTGAAAGAAGAGTAACAACATTAAAACAGATGTTTCATATATAAATCATGAAGAGACTTGTGTCATCCTTTGTAACTTAAAAACCTTCGTTTTTTTTTTTTTTTTTTTTTTTTTTTTTTTTTTTTTTTTTTTTTTTTTTCGGACTCCATCCATCACTTGGTTTTGGCGGGTTTCTTGCCAAATCTTGTCAGCCATCCATCAACCAAGTAGATGTTTCCTCAGAATGATTTTCTTCGTTTTAGAATAGGGTAATTTTATTCGTTTTCGAGTCAAATTCCTCCGGTAAATATATTATGTTGATTAAGAAAGTTTCGTATTTTAGATTGAATGATTTTCAACGCGTCTCAGAGCTCTCTTGGAAGGTGTTACGTGGGAAGAAAATAGAACAAACATTGGTGTTTCTTGGCTTTAAAACTTGTGATTTTTTTTTTTTACCCAGTAAATTTTTGCGTTTACGCATTCAACTTTGCTATGTCTTTCATTTAACTTTTTTTTTTTTTATTTACATCTGTTTCACGAGACATCATGAATTATATGTTCTTAGTCATCTTTGTGGTTTAAAAATTTAAAGGTCACTCATAAATGACAGAGGAAATGGACAGTGATAATGCCCAAGAGATTGGCCTTGCAGTATATATTATCAGCACCAAAGCCCCGTGCCCACCCAAGCTAAAACCATGGAGGACCAGGCAATGGCTACTGGTGACTTAGCTGGTACACCTACAAGCTCCACAATACCACCTTCCTTAGCTTACAAGGATGGTAAGGTTGCAGACACTACAAGAAACTATACAGCTTGGGGTGGGTCTCGAACCCCAGACCAGTAGATTGCAAGGCAGAGACGTTTTTAACAGGCTACCTCAAGATGTTAGAAGATTCTCGAGATGGTTATTATACTATTTCAATGGTGAGATCGCTGCTATGGGTCTCGATTTAGGTCTTTAATCGAGTTTTTGATATCTAAATGTCTTAATTAATTGTGTTTTTAGGAATACTCATTTTTTTTCCCAAATGCCTTTGCTAACGGTGATCAGACATCCTATTGTTTACCAATGTTCGTTTCCATTTTTAAAGGTTGTATTGAAACCCTAAAGTTTGTCTTTGAAAACGTTGATTAAAAAGAGAATACCGGTATATAGATAGATTGATTGATTCATATATAGATAGATGAATAGATAGATAGATAGATGAATAGATAGATAGATGAATAGATAGATAGATAGGTACATAGACTGATTGATAGATAGATAGATAGATATAGATAGATAGATAGGTAGGTAGGTAGATAGACTGATTGATAGATAGATAGGTAGATAGACTGATTGATAGATTGATAGATAGGTAGGTAGGTAGGTATATATATAGATAGATAGATAGATAGATAAACGATAAGGAAATAAATGACATAATATTTAGATGCATTTGTATTGTCTGGATTTCGAATAGTGTTTCATTTGTCATTAATTATGGTTAAAGAAGGGAACGAATTCGAGTCATACCAAAGAACAGAATAGATTAACCAACCAAGTAGCTATTAAAAACTATAAAAAGATCTTGCATCATTTTGGAATTTAAGAACGGATGTCATTAATCAACTATCATTAA
>NC_090762.1:46798655-46821155 GCF_036898095.1 Palaemon carinicauda | reverse complement strand
CAAAGCAAAATGATGGATTTTGACGAAATTTTCACCACAGACAGATCTTAGGCCATAGACGACCCCATTAACCTTTGGCGAAGGTCGGCTCGTTTCTACTGTAGCTTTGCAATCATTTCATTAGGAATTCTCCTTGTTTAGTATTTTAACTTTGAGCATATCTCGCATCCTCCGGTATGTTCATCTGTTCCTTTTGCAATATTAGCCTTGTATCCTTTGAATAG
Organism: Palaemon carinicauda; assembly: GCF_036898095.1. NCBI lineage: Eukaryota > Metazoa > Arthropoda > Malacostraca > Decapoda > Palaemonidae > Palaemon > Palaemon carinicauda. The sequence goes on along the minus strand of NC_090762.1, from coordinate 46,820,931 downwards.
AAAGAAAGAAAGATTGGGTAGCTCTTATTAGGATGTCTCCTCATGTCAACTAACATGAGATTGGGGTAGCCTATTGGAAACGTCCATGCCTGGCGATCTGGCGGGGTAGGGTTCGAGTCCCGGTCAAGCTCGATAGTATCTTGTAATGTCTGCAATCTCACCATCCTCGTGAGCTAAGGATGTGGGCCTTTCGAGAGCCTAGAGGTCAACCTGCTGAGTCATCAGCAGCCATTGCTTGGCACTCCTTCGTCCTAGCTTGGGTGGAGAGGGGGCCTCGGGCGCTGATGATATGTATATAGGTACTGTTTCTAAGGCGTTGTCTTGTCTTACTAGCAAAGACATTGTCACTGTCCCTTGTCTCTGCCATTCATGAGCTCCCTTCTAAAGAATAAGGGTGTCGAATGATTTTATCTAAGAAACTTAATCCTTATCCATTTTCTTATCTCTCTCTCTCTCTCTCTCTCTCTCTCTCTCTCTCTCTCTCTCTCTCTCTCTCTCTCTCTCTCTCTCTCTCTCTCTTTTTTTTTCCTAGAGAGATTTAAGTTAACAGCCATCTTTTGATCAGGAGAACTTCTCTCTACACGTATTTTTCAGATCAATTCTAGGCTTGATAGAATTCTCCCGAGATACCTTTATTTTGACCTGTTTGGATTCTGGTGATATTTTTGGAAAAAAGGTGATAACAATCCGTGCTGAGACTTTTCCTTCACGAAATTGAATGAGTTTTCGTTATTTACTCTTATTAATCTAGTTTTTCATTTGTAACAATTTCAGACGGGGGAAGTATTTCTTAAACTAGTAGTGACAAACTAAAGTAGTAACGTAACATACTATACTCCTTCTGCTTCAGCTCAAAGGTTACTAAGAAATTACTGACCCCTTTATATTTATCTTGCAGCAAATTTACATTTTATGCATTTCATGATTTTATTCAATTTTAGTTGAAATTTATGGGACAGGAGCAAATAGGGAAGAGAGAGAGTTGTCATTGAAAGTGAAGGAAGTAGCAGAGATGATAGAAAGGGGTGGGTTCTTTGCCGGCTTAAAAAAGCACCGGAAATAATGTTAAATAACCCAGGTCTTTGAATAGGGACACACCTTTCATGTCGTCTGGTGGCTGTTTTTCATGCTGATTCATTTACTTTTCTCATGAAAGGGGCTGTGAAAAATCTCTCTCTCTCTCTCTCTCTCTCTCTCTCTCTCTCTCTCTCTCTCTCTCTCTCTCTCTCTCTCTCTCTCTCTCTCTCTCTGCGCGAAATAAAGGTATAGCGTCACCTACTTAAAAAACCCGATATATCTTTCTCGACTGTAGATTTGAGTCAAGTTTCTTGATGTCATTCGATTGATCACAATTAGGAAGAGAAAAAGGAACAGAGAGAAAAGAAAAACATGACAGAGGCAAGTTACAATGACAGTGCCCTAGCTAGCAAGACAATGCTCAACGACCAAGCCCCTCTCCACCCAAGCTACGACCAGGGAGGGCCAGGCAATGGCTGCTGATGACTCAGCAGGTAGACCTGTAGGCTAACCCCCTATCCTTTGCTCGCAAAGATGTTGGGATCTTAGACATATCAAAAAACTTGAGTTTGATATAGACTCGGACCCCAGTCCGGCAGATCGCTAGACAGGGACGTTTACAGTAGGCTACAATAAATTGTCAGAGATTAGTATCTTGGCCTAACTTGACAATCATTTCGCAACGAAAATAACTGTTTCCAGGCCGCCATTTTCTATAATTCCAATACTTAAATTTATTCGGCGGGATTCTGGTCGTAACTATAGGACCCGTGACTAACTGCACCAAGATTTCAAATCCTAATATTGGAACTTCAAATCGAAACATGACAGGATGAAGGAACTCTCAGAATATGAAGAATTTGGGTCCAGTTGGATACAGGAGTCCTTGGTGCACCTTGCTCCGAAGAATTGCACCTTGGCACACCCTTACTTCACGGCGAGTTATCAAAAAGATATAGTAGGGTGAGGCAATTTTGGACATCTTTTTAGTAACCTTTGTACAAAATCTATATTAATTATCTATGACCAAATACCAAACATGTTTTCAAGAGAGGGAGGTTTCATCTATAAAAATGGCTTGTTTCATAATCATCAAAGAATTAGAAATTCTCGTATTACAGTAATGAAAAAAAATATCTCAGAGGCGAGGCAATTTTGGACATTGAGGCAATTTTGGACACGTCTGTATCTCCGTTAAGCGCCAACGCTCAGTTGGGCAAATTATGACAATTTGTGGTCCCTATCAATATTAATATGCTAGAAAAAATTATAGTCTTACATAAATTTTTGTGTCCGTAATCCAAGATTGTCCAATTTTGCCTCGCCAAGAAAAAAGTGAGAAGTTTACCTGTCCAATTTTGCCTGACCATGTTTTGTAAACTGTCCAATTTTGCCTTACTATATGAATATGTAAATCAAACTTTGTATTCGAGCACACAAATATATTTTTATGTATAAATATGCATATATGTAATCATAAAAATTCAAAATAAGACATAAGGGGTGCAGTGAAAGGGGTGTCTGCCCAAGGTGATACCCTAAAAGTGAGTGACACCCTGAGAGTTACATTAAAAAAAAGTTTCTTTCTAGCTCGATGGTTATGGTATGATTTTCAAAAAGTTATTTAATACTGGGGACACTCTTAAAGCTGTTGACACTCAGGGGGTGAAACCTTCAAAAAGATTGATCAAAACATGGTAACATTCTCGAGAGGGGTGTCAACCGAAATGCTAGAAATATCTAAAAAAAAAAAAACTACTATATACATTGTTCCTATAATAATTCACATATCCAAATGAAAATTTCAGGAATTCAAATAGAATGTATTTTCACTGTTCCTGCTAATTTCCATGTTGATAACTGTCATGTTGTCTTTTTGATATGGTGTTAAATAGAGCAACATTAGAGTGAACAGCACGGTACATACATCAAGGAGGGGCAAAGCTGATCCCATAAAATTAAACAATATTCGTCCTAAGTTGTACCTATCCATTTTATTCTTATCATTGTTACCTCATACTTTCAACGAGCCATCAAAGAGATACTTTTACCTAAAAAAAAAAAAGGGATGCAATCGAAGATTTAAGAAAAAACACAAAGAAAGAGAGATAGAAACATGACAAATCATGGAAATACAAAGCAACCAAATATCTCTCGATTCTTTAAGAAAAAAATTCTGCAAACACTAACTTAAATATAAAAAAATCTAAATTGACCAGGGTAATAAATAGTGATAATTGAACTGCTAGGATAGTCCTGATAGTGAATGATAAGGATTTATTTATACCTAAAATAAAAGAAATAAAAAAGAAATTCAAATTACTTTGGAAGATATTAAGGATCGTCCATTATTTTGCATTGGTAGAGCAACAAAGGGGTTTTTAGAGGAAGAAGGACGCTAAGTGACTCGCCTTGAGCTAGATGCTTGAAGCCACTGCCCACATATCATCATCATCATCTCCTCCCACGCCTAATGCAAAGGGCCTCAATTAGATTTCGCTAGTCGTTTCTATCTTCAGCTTTTAATTCGATACTTCTCCAATCATAATATCCTACTTCATGCTTTATAGTCCTGAGTCTTCCAACTCTTCTAGTGCCTTGTGGAGGCCAGTTTAAAGTTTGGTGAACTAATGTCTCTTAGGGAGAACAAAGAGCATCCCCAAACCATCTCCATCTACCCCTCACCATGATCTCATCCACATATGGCGCTCGAGTAATCTCTCTTAGTTTCATTTCTAATCCTGTCCTGTCTTTTAACACCCAATATTCTTCTGAGGGCTTTGTTCTCAAATCTACAAAATGAGTTTCATTAATATACCAAGATTCACGACCATACAGTAACACCGATCTCACTAAACTGATATATAGCCTGATTATTTTATGTAATTTTAGGCGACCTGATTTCCACATTTGATTTAACCTAGCCATCCTCTGATTTGCTTTTTTCAATCTTTAATTAAACTCAAATTTTAAAGCTCCTATATTAGATATCATAGTTCCTAAATATTTAAATAATTCTACCTCATTAATCCTTTATCCTTCCAAAGATATATCATCTTCCATTGCATATTCCGTTCTCATCATCTGTCTTTCTTCTATTTATCTCGAGCCCAACCTCATGTGATTTTTCATGCATTCTGGTAAGCAAGCTTCCCAAGACTTGTGGTGTTCTGCTAATTAGGACAACGTCGTCAGCATACTCTAGGTCTCCTAATTTTCTGTTACCAATCCAGTCCAATCCTTCTCCACCATCCCCAACCGATCTATGCATTAAAAAATCTATGAGGAGGATAAGCAACATAGGTAACAACACATTCCCTTAGAGTACTCCACTTTTCACTGGAAATTCGTTTGATGAGACGCCACTAGCATTAACTTTGCATTTGCTATGCTTATGAACAGACAATTCAATTTACATATTTGAGAGGAACTCCATAATGTCGCAGGACTCTCCACAAAATTTGCTAGAGCACATAATCAAAAGCTTTTTCATAGGCCACATATACCATCAAAAATGGAATTCTATATTCTGCATATTGCTCCACCACATGTCTTAAATGAAAATTTGGTCAGTACAACTTCTACCTTTTATAAATCCTGCTTGTGCATCTCTCAACTTTTCATCAATCTTTCTCTCTAGTCTCTTTAGTATGATAATTCTATATATTTTCATGACAGCTGACGTAAGTGTGATGCCTCTGTATTGATTGCAGTCAGTCAGATCTTTTTTTTGTCATTTTCACCAGCACTCCAAGCTCCCATACATAAGGCTTTGCCTCTTCACGCCACATTCTACAAAATAATCTTGTAGGTAATCTGGGAGTCACTTCATTTTCAGGCAATATCATCTCAGCAGTTATTCTGTACCAACCGTGTGTCACACAATTGTACATAATTCCTTTTGTAAATAGTATGCTTGTATCTTCGCTCTTCCCTCGCACTCAAACGAACATGAAAATTCATGTCTGCTGTTTTGCTCTGAACATTGTCTGTCTCTCGAGCATGTTTATGTCCTGTTGCCTTGAGGTTTTGTATATAAAGAAGAGTGTTCCTTAGTATATAACTCAGTCAATTGCATCCTGCCTTTGAGTTCACAACCTTCTCCCTCCTTCGTCACATTGGTGACCCCGGAGTGACGGCGTCATAGTAACGGTGAGAGGCTAATGTGACGAAGGAGGGAGAAGGTTGTGAACTCAAAGGCAGGATGCAATTGACTGAGTTATATATTAAGGAACACTCTTCTTTATATACAAAACCTCAAGGCAACAGGACATAACATGCTCGAGAGACAGACAATGTTCAGAGCAAAACAGCAGACATGAATTTTCATGTTCGTTTGAGTGCGAGGGAAGAGCGAAGATACAAGCATACTATTTACAAAAGGAATTATGTACAATTGTGTGACACACGGTTGGTACATGGCTCCCCCTCTAAAAATGACATACTGAACATGTTAAATAGGTGCCCTGAATCTGGAGAGGTAGTAGTAAAAACTGCGCCGATTAGCGACAGTGAGTGGCTGTAGAAGTCGTTGGTTTGGGGTGCGAGCGAGTGGTGGATGATGGGTGGCTGTTGCCGCTCCGGCTCGTCACGGGGTAGGCGAGTGTGTCCTACGGCATTCATAGGCGAGTGTGTCCTACGGCATTCATAGGCGTGTGTGTCCTACGGCATTCATAGGCCTACGGCATTCATAGGCGTGTGTGTCCTACGGCATTCATAGGCCTACGGCATTCATAGGCGTGTGTCCTACGGCATTCATAGGCGTGTCCTACGGCATTCCTAGGCCTACGGCGTTCATAGGCGTGTATGTCCTACGGCATTCATAGGCGTGTCATACGGCATTCACGTCAGCTTCGGTTGAAGTTGAATAGATGTCCTCTTCGTCACGAGTGGAGGCGTTGATGGAGGTTTGAAAGTCATGAAGTGGGTTCACATCACGAGAAGAACCTTCTGCAGCAGTACTCGCCGTCGCCAGCAGCCCGTATAGCAACGCCTTTTCAGCTCTCTCAACAACCGTTGGGGGACCAAAGGGCTTCGCTCACCCTCGGGAAAATGACCAGTATTACTCGCCTGCAACCTGCCGCAGACGGCTCTCCTCGTGATGTGAACCCACTTCATGACTTTCAAACCTCCATCAACGCCTCCACTCGTGACGAAGAGGACATCTATTCAACTTCAACTGAAGCTGACGTGAATGCCGTAGGACACGCCTATGAATGCCGTAGGACACACGCCTATGAATGCCGTAGGACACACGCCTATGAATGCCGTAGGACATACTCGCCTATGAATGCCGTAGGACATACTCGCCTTTGAATGCCGTAGGACACACTCGCCTACCCCGTGACGAGCCGGAGCGGCAACAGCCACCTATCATCCACCACTCGCTCACACCCCAAACCAACGACTTATACAGCCACTCACTGTCGCTAATCGGCGCAGTTTTTACTACTACCTCTCCAGATTCAGGGCACCTATTTAACATGTTCAGTATGTCATTTTTAGAGGGGGAGCCATGTACCAACCGTGTGTCACACAATTGTACATAATTCCTTTTGTAAATAGTATGCTTGTATCTTCGCTCTTCCCTCGCACTCAAACGAACATGAAAATTCATGTCTGCTGTTTTGCTCTGAACATTGTCTGTCTCTCGAGCATGTTATGTCCTGTTGCCTTGAGGTTTTGTATATAAAGAAGAGTGTTCCTTAATATATAACTCAGTCAATTGCATCCTGCCTTTGAGTTCACAACCTTCTCCCTCCTTCGTCACATTGGTGACCCCGGAGTGACGGCGTCATAGTAACGGTGAGAGGCTAATGTGACGAAGGAGGGAGAAGGTTGTGAACTCAAAGGCAGGATGCAATTGACTGAGTTATATATTAAGGAACACTCTTCTTTATATACAAAACCTCAAGGCAACAGGACATAACATGCTCGAGAGACAGACAATGTTCAGAGCAAAACAGCAGACATGAATTTTCATGTTCGTTTGAGTGCGAGGGAAGAGCGAAGATACAAGCATACTATTTACAAAAGGAATTATGTACAATTGTGTGACACACGGTTGGTACACGGCTCCCCCTCTAAAAATGACATACTGAACATGTTAAATAGGTGCCCTGAATCTGGAGAGGTAGTAGTAAAAACTGCGCCGATTAGCGACAGTGAGTGGCTGTATAAGTCGTTGGTTTGGGGTGTGAGCGAGTGGTGGATGATGGGTGGCTGTTGCCGCTCCGGCTCGTCACGGGGTAGGCGAGTGTGTCCTACGGCATTCATAGGCGAGTATGTCCTACGGCATTCATAGGCGTGTGTGTCCTACGGCATTCATAGGCGTGTGTCCTACGGCATTCATAGGCGTGTCCTACGGCATTCCTAGGCCTACGGCGTTCATAGGCGTGTATGTCCTACGGCATTCATAGGCGTGTCCTACGGCATTCACGTCAGATTCGGTTGAAGTTGAATAGATGTCCTCTTCGTCACGAGTGGAGGCGTTGATGGAGGTTTGAAAGTCATGAAGTGGGTTCACATCACGAGGAGAACCTTCTGCAGCAGTACTCGCCGTCGCCAGCAGCCCGTATAGCAACGCCTTTTCAGCTCTCTCAACAACCGTTAGGGGACCAAAGGGCTTCGCTCACCCTCGGGAAAATGACCAGTATCACTCGCCTGCAACCTGCCGCAGACGGCTCTCCTCGTGATGTGAACCTACTTCATGACTTTCAAACCTCCATCAACGCCTCCACTCGTGACGAAGAGGACATCTATTCAACTTCAACCGAAGCTGACGTGAATGCCGTAGGACACGCCTATGAATGCCGTAGGACATACACGCCTATGAACGCTGTAGGCCTAGGAATGCCGTAGGACACGCCTATGAATGCCGTAGGACACACGCCTATGAATGCATTAGGCCTATGAATGCCGTAGGACACACACGCCTATGAATGCCGTAGGACATACTCGCCTATGAATGCCGTAGGACACACACGCCTATGAATGCCGTAGGACATACTCGCCTATGAATGCCGTAGGACACACTCGCCTACCCCGTGACGAGCCGGAGCGGCAACAGCCACCCATCATCCACCACTCGCTCACACCCCAAACCAACGACTTCTACAGCCACTCACTGTCGCTAATCGGCGCAGTTATTACTACTACCTCTCCAGATTCAGGGCACCTATTTAACATGTTCAGTATGTCATTTTTAGAGAGGGAGCCATGTACCAACCGTGTGTCACACAATTGTACATAATTCCTTTTGTAAATAGTATGCTTGTATCTTCGCTCTTCCCTCGCACTCAAACGAACATGAAAATTCATGTCTGCTGTTTTGCTCTGAACATTGTCTGTCTCTCGAGCATGTTATGTCCTGTTGCCTTGAGGTTTTGTATATAAAGAAGAGTGTTCCTTAATATATAACTCAGTCAATTGCATCCTGCCTTTGAGTTCACAACCTTCTCCCTCCTTTGTCACAATTCCTTCGTATCCAGGGGCTTTCCATCTTTTGAGTCTTTTTTTTAAGAATAGCTTCAACTTCAAACACACCTAATTCACTCATGGGCACATCAAGGTCTTCATCAGTTTCAGGTATATCAGCCAAATTATTCCCTTCGTATTTCCTATTCATGATCTCATTAAAGTGTTCAATCCAACGTTACCTTTCTTCATGTTCTTTTGTTATAACAGATCCATCATTCTTTTTGATGGATATATGCTTATTTTTTCCCGTAGAGATTTCATTAATAATTCGAAGAGCAATTTCTACAACAAAGCCACTCCCGGAATTCATAGCTTTGTCAGCCTCGTCTGCTCTCCTGTCTAAATATTCTCTCCAATCATTCCTGATATTTCTTTTGACCTCACTATCAATACTGAAATATTTGGCATGCTCTGCCTTGTAATTTTCATTACTTCCTCCAAAACTTTAATAAATCAATTTCTGTCTTTGTCTTCTTTTTATAGTATCCCAAGTATCATTTGATATCCATGGTTTTCTCCTTGTAACAGCATGTCCCAAAACTTTGTCTCTTAAAGTCTCTTAGGACTGTAAATCGATTCCTATATTCAGTTACAAAGATTTCTGTGCTCATCCTCTAGAAGCTTAGTTGTATAAAACTTAGGTATGCTATCTACATTTCTGTTGGGTTCTTTGTTTTAATATTTGTGTGGCAATGGGGAGCTGGTGATCACTCCCAATAACTGCACCTCTATAGCTTGTTACATTTCCCAGAGTCCTCCTTCTCTCTTTATCAATGGCTATGTCATCTATTTGATATTTGTAATTACCACATGGTGAAGTCCTTGTATATTTGTGGATCTCCTTGTGCTAGAAAAGAGTACCTCCTGTAACAAGATTGTTTGTTGAACAATAACTTATGAAATGTGCCCCATTTTCATTTGCAACTTCGCCAAGAACCTCAACGCCCATCACATTTTCTATCCTTTGTTTAATCCTTCCAACTTCAGCATTGAAGTCATTAATCACAATTTTCATATCTCTCTAGGTTCTCACCTATTATACTCTGCATTTCTTCACAGTATTCATCTTTCCTTTCTTCAGGGGAATCATTTGATTCGCCTTGGAAGATGGAATCTTCGGAATCTTGAACCCTTCTATGAAGCCTCTTCCCTTTTTGCCCGGCAGGCATGCTGTCATGCGTTTGCAGTGAGGGGAACGGGGGAAATTTTAACCTGTCAAAAAGTTTTCATTCTTTTTGCCTCTCGCGCGAGTACGAAGGAGAGTACTGGAGCGTTGGCACACAGGATGCTGCTGATGCTCAGTTTCTGCTGAAGCACAGTTTTTGGTGAAGGCACAGAAAAACGCTGGCGCGTAGGAAACCAATGTGTAAGGTGAATATGCAAAGAATAGGCCAGACTATTTGGCCTCTATTTTGAGGTACCTTACCTCCAGTATTAGAGGCTCTTTGACCTTTTATTTTGAGGTGACATACTTCCAACATTAGAGGATATTTAAGCTGTATTTTGAGGTGGTATACCTTTAGTAATAGGGCTCTGTGACCTCTATTTTGAGGTACTATAATCTTAGCATTATATGTTCTTTGATCTCTAATTTGAAGTGCTTTACTTCTAACATGAGAGGCTCTTTGACCTCTATTTTGAGGCTCCTTACTTTTAGCATTAGAGTCTCTTTGATCTCTATTTTGAGGCTCCTTACTTTTTCATTAGAGGGTCTTTGACCTCTATTTTGAAGCTCATTACTTTGAACATTAGAGGCTGTTTGACCTCTATTCTGAGGCTCCTTACGTTTAGCATTAGAGGCTCTTTGACCTCTTATTTTCAGACTCCTCACTTTTAGCATTAGAGTCACTTTGACCTCTATTTTGAGGCTCCTTACTTTTAGCATTAGAGGGTCTTTGATCTCCAATTTGAGGCTCCTTACGTTTAGCATTAGAGGGTCTTTGACCTCTATTTTGAGGCTCCTTACGTTTAGCATTAGAGGGTCTTTGGCCTCTATTTTGAGGATCCTTACTTTGAGCATTAAAGGCTCTTTGACCTATATTTTAAGACTGCTCACTTTCAGCATTAGAGTCTCTTTGACCTCTATTTTAGGCTCCTTACTTTTAGCATTAGAGGGTCTTTGACCTCTATTTTGAGGCTCCTTACTTTTAGCCTTAGAGGGTCTTTGACCTCTATTTTGAGGCTCCTTACTTTTAGCATTAGAGGGTCTTTGACCTCTATTTTGAGGCTCCTTACTTTTAGCATTAGAGGGTCTTTGATATCCATTTTGAGGCTCCTTACCTTTAGCATTAAAGGCTCTTTGACCTCTATTTTGAGACTGCTCACTTTCAGCATTAGGGTCTCTTTGACCTCTATTTTGAGGCTCCTTACCTTTAGCATTAAAGGGTCTGTGACCTCTATTTTGAGGCTCATTACTTTTAGCATTAGAGGCTCTTTGACCTCTATTTTGAGGCTCCTTACTTTTAGCATTAGAGGGTCTTTGATCTCCATTTTGAGGCTCCTTATGTTTAGCATCAGATGATCTTTGACCTCTATTTTGAGGCTCCCTACTTTTAGCATTAGATGCTCTTTGACCTCTATTTTGATGCTCCATACTTTTAGCATTAGAGGGTCTTTGATCTCCATTTTGAGGCTCCTTACTTTGAGCATTAAAGGCTCTTTGACCTCTATTTTGAGACTGCTCACTTCCAGCATTAGAGTCTCTTTGACCTCTTTTTTTGAGGCTCCTTACTTTCAGCATTAGAGTCTCTTTGACCTCTATTTTGAGGCTCCTTACTTTTAGCATTTAAGGGTCTTTGACCTCTATTTTGAGGCTCCTTACTTTTAGCATTAGAGGATCTTTTACCTCTATTTTGAGGCTCCTTACTTTTAGCATTTAAGGGTCTTTGACCTCTATTTTGAGGCTCCTAACGTTTAGCATTAGAGGATCTTTGACCTCTATTTTGAGGCTCCATACTTTTAGCATTAGAGGGCCTTTGACCGCTATTTTTAGGCTCCTTTCTTTCAACTTTAGAGGGTCTTTGACCTCTGTTTTGAGGCTCCTTACTTTTAGCATTAGAGGGTCTTCGACCTCTATTTTGAGGTTCCTTAGTTTAGCATTAGAGGGTCTTTGACCTCTATTTTGAGGCTCCTTTCTTTGAGCCTTAAAGGCTCTTTGACCTTTATTTTGAGACTCCTTACGTTTAGTAATAAAGGCTCTTTGACCTCTTATTTTGAGGCTCCTTACTTTTAGCATTAGAGACTCTTTGACCTCTATTTTGAGGCTCCTTACTTTTAGCATTAGAGGGTCTTTGACCTCTATTTTGAGGCTTCTTATGTTTAGCATTAGAAATTCTTTGACCTCTATTTCGAGGCTCCTTACTTTTAGCATTGGAGGCTCTTTGACCTCTATTTTTAGGCTCCATACTTTAAGCATTAGAGGCTCTTTGACCTCTATTTTGAGGCTACTTATGTTTAGCATTAGAAGTTCTTTGACTTCTATTTTGAAGCTCCTTACTTTTAGCATTAGAGGCTGTTTGACCTCTATTTTGAGGCTCCTTACTTTTAGCATTAGAGGTTCTTTGACCTCTATTTTGAGGCTCCTTCCTTTGAGCATTAGAGGCTCTTTGACATCTATTTTGAGGCTCCTTAATTTTAGCATTAGAGGGTCTTTGACCTCTATTTTGAGGCTCCTTACTTTTAGTATTAGAGGATCTTTGACCAGGCTCCTTATTTTTTGCATAAGAGGGTCTTTGACCTCTGTTTTGAGGCTCCTTACTTTTAGCATTAGAGGTTCTTTGACCTCTATTTTGAGGTGCTATATTCTAGCATTAGAGTTTCTTTGACTTTTACTTTAATCCCCTTACATCTAACATTAAAAGCTCTTTGACCTTTATTTTTTGGTGCTTTATTTCTAGCAATAGAGGCTCTTTGAGACCTCTGTTTTAAGGCGACTAACCGCTAATAGTAGAGGCTATTTGACCTCAGTTTTTAGGTGACTTACCTCTATAATTAAAGGCTATTTTTTCTACTTCTTCATATAAAGCTTTCGTTCTCTATTCTTTTGTCTTTTATAGTTTTTCAAGATCATCTTTGCTTACTTCGCCAGTCTCCTTCGAGATTTCAAGAGACATTTCAGTTCTGTTTGTCTTGGGTTCGTCAGATTCCTCGGAGAAATGGAAGGCTTTCATGTCTTTACCTATAAGGGCGATGGGTAAAGACATGGATGCCATTGATTTCTCAGCATACACTATACGCCATCATACTAAAGTCAACGAAGAGCAACACAATGTATTTACCAATGCCGTCCTGATATGTTCTATCTTCAATTCCGAATTTTGAAGAAACACACGCCGCTCACCGCTTTGCACCAATGCAATCCAATTATTGGACATCGTCTCTAAACCGCAAGCAAATTATCCTTCAAGGCGCTTACATTATGATCATCAAAGCTCGCCAACTTCGGCAGCACCTATCCAAACTATCTGTAGATGAAGTGTTCCGAATAGCCTCCAGTTCATCCTATAGCTGTAACAAAATTCTTGCAGTCAGTTCCGCAAGAACGCGAGCTCTGTGAATAAAGTGAAATCCTCCTCCCAATGTTCACTGCGTAAACTTCCATTGCTACAGTACATAACAGATCGTGAGGTGTTGCAAGGTATGTTTTAAAAAAGAGAGAGAGAGAGAGAGAGAGAGAGATCAGGTCTTCAGAAGTCTTTTGGGATCCGGGGCGGAGCCGTTCTGAATTGCTGCGGGAAGATTCCGTTCTGGAGTCATTCAGAACTCTATGCTAAGTCTACGGCTATTTCTTCTGAAGTCATTTGGAGAGGAGATTCAGGAATATTATCTTCCGAAATCGTTCAGAGATTTATGGAATCATTCAGAATTCCGTGCTAAGTCTATGGCAATTTTTTCTGAATCCTTTTGGAGATGCACGAAGATTTTCTCCCGAAGCCGTTTGGACTCGCGAAGAATTCTCTTTTTTCCTCTGGTTCCAATAGGCCTTACTAACTCATAATAATAATAATAATAATAATAATAATAATAATAATAATAATAATAATAATAATAATAATAATAATAATAATAAAAATAAACTACGTGATTTGATTTATGAATTTGAGTCAGAAAGGTCGGAAATCGATCACTGCTTGGATAGGAATATGAAAAACAATGATTTATTAATCTCTCTCTCTCTCTCTCTCTCTCTCTCTCTCTCTCTCTCTCTCTCTCTCTCTCTCTCTCTCTCTCTCTCTCTCTCTCTCTCTCTCTCTTGAGGAAGTAATTTTCATTACTTCCTCGAAAACTTTAAGAAATCAATTTCTGTCTTTGTCTTCTTTTTTATAGTATCCCAAGTATCATTTGATATCCATGGTTTTCTCCTTGTAACTGCATGTCTCAAAACTTCGTCTCTTAAAGTCTCTTTAGACTGTAAATCGATTCCTACATTCAGTTACAAAGATTAATGTGCTCATCCTCTAGAAGCTTAGTTGTATAAAACTTAGGTATTCTATCTACATTTCTGTTGGGTTCTTTCAGTTTTATTATTTGTGTGCCAATGGGGAGCTGGTGATCACTACCAATAACTACACCTCTATATCTTGTTACATTTCCCAGAGTCCTCCTTCTCTCTTTATCAATGGCTATGTTATCGATTTGATATTTGTAATTGCCACATGGTTAAGTCCTTGTATATTTGTGGATCTCCTTGTGCTAGAAAAGAGTACCCCCAGTAACAAGATTGTTTGTTGAACAATAACTTATAAAATGTGCCCCATTTTCATTTGCAAGTTCGCCAAAAACCTCAACACCCATCACATTTCTATCCCTTGATTATTTCTTCCAACTTAAGCATTGAAGTCATTAATCACAATTTTCATATCTCTCTAGGTTCTCACCTATTATACTCTGCATTTCTTCACAGTATTCATCTTTCCTTTCTTCAGGGGAATAATTTGTTGGCGCATAGCAAACTATAATACTCATATAGCACTGCTTTGATTTGATTTTTGTAAGTAACAATCTGCTACCTACAGCTCTCCATTTGGTCAATGCCTTTTCTGCTCTTGGTTTCATCATCATTATTCCTACCCCTTCTCTTCTAACTCCATCTGTTCCTTAGGGCCAAGGTATCCAAACTATATTTCATAAATTCATTCTCTACTAGCTGTAACTTCCCAGTTTGATTCATGGTTCTAACATTCCAATTACCAATTTTCAATTTTTCTTTAGTATTTACAAACCGGGAGTTTCTTAGCAACCCATTACGCCCAGGATTGAGGGCAATTCTTTCATTTTCGCTTTCCATAGACTGACTAAATCCATTGAGGATTCATTGGCTAAATTCATCAAAGAATAGCCAGTTTCTTAGTGATGCGCAGCGCCTATTTAAATAAGGCAAGTGACCCCTGCCGGTCCATACTAATTCCAGTAAGATCATCTGCCGGGCATTAGGAGTAGAGGAGTATCCAGAGCACCAAACGGATACATACCTTTTTCAAAATACAGATGGAATTAATGGTCCTTTATTTATGGAACCCATGCCTCAAAGAGAATGTTTAGTGCCATATTTAAGAGAACTGAAGCTGTTTTTTGAGCAATTGGTTGAATTAAATAGACCCGTCATAAATTATATTCAAGCATTTAAATTGTCACGTATATGGCTATAGTATATATTGAATTGTTCACCTTTATTTCCAATTTTGTACTTATTCTTATTTTCTCATTAGTAATAGGTTTGATTATCAATTTCTATGAAAAGAAAACTTTTTCTTTTTTATTTTCTTATAAATCAATATGATTTTCTATTGAAATAAATGATAGAAAATATTTTCAAAGAACTATTATTTATCTATATTTCTAGTTAAAATTATTAAGTATATATATATATATATATATATATATATATATATATATATATATATATATATATATATATATATATATATATATATATAAAGAGAGAGAGAGAGAGAGAGAGAGAGAGAGAGAGAGAGAGAGAGAGAGAGAGAGAGAGAGAGAGAGAGAGAGAGAGAGAGAGAGAGAGATATATATATATATATATATATATATATATATATATATATATATATATATATATATATATACTGTAGTTAATCTACAAAATCTATTATTTAATTGATAACTTAACATTATGAATTGGATGTTTTTTTTTAATTGTGTCCAAAATTGCCTTAGCATTTTTCAAGGCGAGGCAAAATTGGACACTAAATATTCCATATTTTTTCATTCATTTTTTATTTTAAACCTTCTTTTAGCATCATCCACTGATTTGTTTTTAGGAAAAATAATTTCATGTATTATTTCTGAGAAACCCTAAAATGAAGGTGAGGCAATTATTGGACACCCATATTCAACAATTTATGTAGGGGTACTTAATACTTTTTAAAAACCAGACATACTAATATTTATAAAGTAGAAGGTTGGGCAATTTCTAATAGCATTATAGTTTTCGAAAATTATAAATAGTTTTAGATATTGCATCTGTACAATATTTGCCTTACTTGTCCAAAATTGCCTCTGTCCAAAATTGCCTTACCCTACTATATTGTGGGGTAAGCTGGCATAGGTGGTGGGTAGGGCTAAACACAGGAATTTGTCGCGCATTAAAGGTGTGGTTTGGTGTGTTCCAGAACAAGATGTGGTAGAAACTCCTGTGTCTAACTGTACATAGTAGGATCAGGATCATGGTAAAGCCTAAACAGACGGAAATCATCCTATATACGGAAGTTATCAAAAGGTGTAATCATATAAGAAAAGTTTCTCTGTCATGCAGTATGTTCGTTATCATACAATACTGTATAAGCATGATCGGCAGAAGAATGAAAGAGTTCTTGGAATAAGACCTTGTTAGATATAGATTGTTTCTGCAATACGCCGGATAGCGATATTGACAAATTGTTATTAGTTTGATAAAGACCCTTATTTGCCCTACATTCCTCAGAACGCGGATAGCAGTGTGTGTGGTCACTGGTGTTAGGTAAGTTCTTTTAACTCATTCACTGCCAGTGGTGAATGCAACAAAACTTTTGATGTAGCAAAATCTTTTAAGACCACACAAATCTTAGCATGTTTAAAGGCCACTTATGAATGGCAGAGGCAAGGGACAGTGATATTGCCCTATCAAGCTGGACAATGTCCTAGAGACTGACCATATATACATATGATCATCACACAAGCCCCACTCTCCACCCAAGCTAGGACCATGGAGTGCCAGGCAATGGCTGCTGATGACTCAGCAGATAGACTTATGGGCTCCCTAACCCCCATTCTTAGCTCACAAAGATGGTGAGGATGCAGTGACCAAAGAAACTAACGAGTTTGAGCGGGACTTGAACCCCAGTCTGGCGTTCACCAGTCATGGATGTTAGCACATCGGCCACCACTAGAAAGCGCTCATGAAGACCTACTATGCATTTCAGACAAAAAATAGTGTGTTTTTCTTTAATATTTGCCATACTAATTGCTTCATCAGAATGGTACTTTGACACAGCACTCTATAGACCTCCCCCTAATTTTTTTATACTTTAATGCATCGGCAAATCTCGTTAATTAAGACATCTACTCATGTCATAATAAAGCCCAAGTCAAGTGAACAGGGTAAGTAGGTTAAACAATTCGGATGCCTACACTCCCCCGTCCCTCCGCTCTCCTTTCCTCCCTCTGTCTAGAGTCTAGACTCTAGACCCTCCTCCTATCCCTCCAGTAACCCCCTCTCCTAGTCTCTCCGGTGTCGCTTACTCTACCTTTTCTGTAACCTGTTATATTTTTTAATAACTGATAGTATTGATATGTTGGATCTTTGTTATAATTCTTATGAACATTTCATGATATTGTTTTATTTCATCAGGGTGTACAAGGAGTTTATAGCCTTTAGCCTATTTATCCAACTTGATGAACCTACCCTGAGGGCTTCTTTTAACTGTGTTTACATTATGAAACACGCGTTTTCCAAAGGCAGGATTGATGGGCTTTATTCTCCTTGAAAGGCTTATGTGGAATAAACAAAAGCTGTAGAATACAAACAGAATTATGGTGTGACACAAATGATTATAGTATCTAAAATTATGATGAAAAATTTACACACTACATAATTTGTTGGATTGATATTCCACAATTACACACAAACACACACACACACACACACACACACACACATATATATATATATATATATATATATATATATATATATATATACATATATATATATATATATATATATATATATATATATTTATATATATATATATATATATAAATATATTTATATATATTATATATATATATATATTTATATATATGTGTGTGTATATATATATATATATATATATATATATATATATATATATATATATATATATATATATATATATATATATATATATATAGGAGTAAATTGTAAGGTAAATATTAAGATTTACTTATTCATTAATACGCTTGTGTTTCTTATGCCATATTGTGTTATTGTGTGTCCAAGAAACCTGAAGTTTCTCGTACCTGTTAAGAATAATCCTTAGTTTATTGTTAGCTTGTTCCTTTCTGTATATGGAATGGAAACGTAATGCAAATACATTTCTGATTTTACTGTGGCAAATTAACATGCCAGTCATGAATATGATGGGAAAGCCTCCTCAGTAAAACAAACACTGAGAAAACAAACTGCATAGGCACAAACCATAGAAGATACCCAAATTATGATTGTTATTTTTACACAGTTGAAGGAAGCCCTCAGGACAGGTTCATCAAGTTGGATGAAATACAACAATTTCATGAAATGTTAATAAGAATTATAACAAGGATCCAACATATCAATTCTATCAGTTATTAACAAATATAACAGGTTACAGAAAAGGTGGAGTAAGCGACGCTAGAGAGACTAGGATAGGGGGTTACTGGAGGGATAGGAGGAGGGTCTAGACTCTAGACAGAGGGAGGAAAGGAGAGTTGACGGATGGGGGAGTGTACGCATTTGAATTGTTTCACCTACTTACCCGATTCACGTGACTTGGACTTTATTATGACAAGAGTATATGGGTTAATTAACGAGATTTGCCGGTGCATTAAAGTATCAAAAATTGGGAGGCGATCTATAGAGTGCTGTGTCAAAGTACCATTCTGTTCAAGTAATTAGTATGGCAGATATTAAAGAAAAACACACTATTTTTTGACTGAAATGCATATTAGCTAATGAATACCAGGTTGACATAGTTTGGGGGATTTTGAAATATGTTTCCCTTTTTCAAGTTTTGACTAAGTCACCAATGGCAGTGAAAGGTTACTATAGCAACTTTGAAACCATGGGAAGTAAAGCTTATTTATTCCGTTATCTGACGCTAATAGAAATATCGATTACGTTTTCATTTTTCATATTAATTTTACTTGGTTGAAATATACAGGATAATAAAGCGTATTTACCATTTTTGAGTGGGGATATCTTAACTTAGTGAAAGGGTTTTCGAATTGCCATGATCAGCAAAGTTGTACTAGTTATGGCCACCCATACTAGGGGTTTGGAGTGAGCAGTCAAACGAAAATTTCTCCCCATCGACATTCTGCAGTGGTCAGCAGGGACATTTCTAATGTCTTTATTCTTTAGTGGAATAGAAACTGCTGCATTTGTTGTTGTCGAAATTTGGTAATTTCTAAATTGGATTTTTTTTTTTAACAACGAAATTTCGAGCTCAGGAATGGGTTTTGCATCACAATACTCTTGATTGCTTTAAACAACGCATGGCATTTGTCGTTCACCATGATGTTAAAAATTATTGATTTAAAAGGGAACTGGTTTAAATCCGGGGCAGACTTTATAATAAAAAATCCATTGAAAAAAAAAAAATTATTGCAGAGTATATTTTGGCAACAGAATCGTACCTGTAATTTTAAGAATATTAATAACAACAGCAATACCAACGAAAACAACAACATATGCAGCCGTTTCTAGTTCACTGCAGGACAAAGGCCTTAACACGTCCTTTATCGTGTCTAGGCTTTGGCTGTTTTTTATCACCACTCTGGACAGAGCGAATTGTCGTTGGTGGGGGACTTCATTCCGATCGCTTACAGCAAAACAACGGAGTATGGGCGGCTCTGACTAGTACAGCTTTGCTGATCTTGGCGTTTAGGTATTCCCACTCAGAAAGGGGAAATATTAATGCCAGGCAAATAAAGGGTAATATACCCTACAGTCGGTGTTGATATGTTCAAAATAATTGCATATTATAGTTATTGCTAATTGCAATAATTGCATTCTATTACCTTTGACACGAAGGATATCCCATGTTACGTACATGGGAAGAATAACTGAGAATGAGTTTGTATTATTAATGATCCTTGTTCGTTGTTACCCGTTTGCCGACCGAAAAAAATAGCTAAAATGGCCTTGAAAGATTATTGTAGAATAGCAGCGTCTCGGCAGTTATTCTTTATACATTAAAAAGGGTGAAAATATGAATCTGTTTCCCATTTTCAGTCAACTGTCACTTGACAAAGTCTTAGAATTTTGATATTTCACTATTACGCCATTGGTTAGTTATTACTTTCGTAATAAATTTGATGATTACGCCATTGGTTAGTTATTACTTTCGTAATGCATATGATGATTACGCCATTGGTTAGTTATTACTTTCGTAATGAATATGATGATTACGCCATTGGTTAATTATTAATTTCGTAATAAATATGATGATTACGCCATTGGTTAGTTATTACTTTCGTAATGAATATGATGATTACGCCATTGGTTAGTTATTAATTTCGTAATAAATATGATGATTACGTCATTGGTTAGGTATTACTTCCGTAATCAATATGATGATTACGCCATTGGTTAGTTATTACTTTCGTAATGCATATGATGATTACGCCATTGGTTAGTTATTACTTTCGTAATGAATATGATGATTACGCCATTGGTTAATTATTAATTTCGTAATAAATATGATGATTACGCCATTGGTTAGTTATTACTTCCGTAATGAATATGATGATTGGGCATCATGAATAAATTGAGTTTTCAAACCAAAACTGTTTGCGTAATACTGTGAAAAAATTCCGTTGCATGACTTTTCTTATGAACTGTTAAATTGTCTTGCTAATACATCATGTCATTGATAAGACTTAGGTAGCCCAGTGGAAACGTTCCTACCTGGTGATCTGCTGGACTGGGGTTCAAGACAAGCTCAAGGTCCATAGTTTCTTGTAGTGTCTGGAACCTCTCCATCCTTGTGAGCTAAGGATTGATGGTTTGGAGAGGCCTATAGGGGTACCTACTGAGTCATCACCAGCCATTGCCTGTCCCTCCCTGGTTGTAGCCTAGGTGTTCAGAGGGCTTTGGCAATGAGCCATATATGGTCAGTCTGTAGGAAATTGTCCTGCTGCAGTTAAGGCATTGTCACTGTCCCTTGCTTCTGCCATTTATGAGCGACCTTTAAACCTATAGTTCCCAACCTTACCACCAAGACTTTGCTGCTCAAATGAGGTGGACGAGGAGAGTATCTCTCTCTCTCTCTCTCTCTCTCTCTCTCTCTCTCTCTCTCTCTCTCTCTCTCTCTCTCTCTCTCTCTCTCTCTCTCTCTTCTCTCTCTCAATCCCTTTGATGATCAAACAGAGAGGAACATTCAACAAGTATATATTGCCGTATTGATCTAGGGCGTAAATGTTCAGATAATTTTATATTAACGGAATATCTGAAGGTACATCCTGTCGTTAACCCTTTTGCTGTAATTGAACACCAGTCAAGTCTCTCTTATGATTTTAGAATCATTGCTGAAGAGCAAATCATTACCTTCGCCAACATCGTTGCTTTGGCTGTGTTGTAATAGGCATGTATTTATTTTTTGGTGGCCGAAAAGGTTAAGAGTTCATGAAATTTGGTGGGATCATTGGTCATAATCCAAGGACAATTTGATTGGTCAAAAGTCACGAAAAGGTCAAAAACGCCTTTTTGCCATACCGTGGCCACTTTTATCTGTTTTGCATGAAACTAGTTCGGAAATATGCATAATTCAGTTGTCTATCTTGTTGTCGTGAACAAAGTGAGTGACCTTACATGAAATGCCAAAATTATCGCGAACGAATGTCATCCAACCCTTAGCCCAATCATTCCCTTTTATTATCATCGCCTGGTGAAGTGGGAGCAGCTGATATTTTCGGCGGTGGGGTCAATAACTGCTATATCAATAAATATATTCATATAAAATTTTAAGGGATCATTCAGATATTTATAAGCTTTGTTTCAGCCAATTTTCATGCTCATACTTACTATAGGCATGCCCTGGCTGTCGCTTTTGTTCGTAAGAGATAATTTTTTTGATAAAAATAAAATTCAGTGAGAAGTGCCCGTTCTAGTTCTTATATGTTGGATCAAAGCTCAGCAATAGCCAGATGTAATTTATTAGAGAAAGACGCTGAACAGTACCCCCTTCATTTTAATGAATACTGAACACAATAGTTCATATTGATCATAGATTGTTTCGAAGTGCAACTAGCTCATATTAATTATAGAATAGACGTTATGCACTAGTCAACCCGTTATGATTACAATATATACCGAAACAGCAACTAATTCGTTGAATATAATTGTCTTTTTGATTACTCAGTAGAGGTATCTAATAGTGTTAATGAAATCGCCCCTATATAATAAAGAGCAAATGTCTGGCTCTATGGCTCTATATATATATATATATATATATATATATATATATATATATATATATATATATATATATATATATATATATATATATATGTGTGTGTGTGTGTGTGTGTGTATATATATACA
>NC_090762.1:46783655-46793655 GCF_036898095.1 Palaemon carinicauda | reverse complement strand
CCAAATATGTTTATATACTGTCTATATTTTAGGGACACCAATACAGTCGTCCACACACTGCCAACTGTCTTTATGGCAACTACCACAACTCTGTGGGTAAAACTACAGCAAGGGCCAATGTGTCATAACTGCCTCCCTAATCGGGGTCATCGTCATCATCATTATCATCATCAATAGCAGCAATCGAAGTTCATTCGGTCCGGGTCATCAACAATAATCTATCCAAAGAGCAGTCTTAAATACAATCTCTTACAGGCCAGGTCGTCGACTAAAGATCGGCATTCAAAAAATAACTCTCCAAAGGAGGAATCACGGCCTGCCTAAATAAAAAAGAAAAACACTTACGAACACTCCTAACTAACTTAACTATCGCACTATAATCAAAGATAAATAATAAATTGTTCCTATCATTCACAATCACGACAAGCAAATATAAACAAAACTGTACTTACTTAGAAAATCAACAGGACACTTCCAACGCTGGTAAGAAAAATAGTAAATCCAGCGTTCACACAACTAAATCGAGCAGCATTCAAATCAAAATAAGCATTCACCCAAGACATTCACCACTGTCGTAACCTAACTAAAAAATGTAAACAAACAATCTCATTTAAACCAACAGTCTTTCCCACCACAAACGATCGTTAACTTAACTACTTCTCTCTCTCTCTCTCTCTCTCTCTCTCTCTCTCTCTCTCTCTCTCTCTCTCTCTCTCTCTCTCTCTCTCTCTCTCTCTCTCTCTCTCTCTCTCTCAGGATTTGGCAAAAAACAAAAAATAAAATTAAGCAAAAATAAATCCTCCACATTGTTTCTTTGTAAGGGGGTCAAGTCTATCTCATTTACATCTTTATATGAACTGCTTCTATCGTACATTGGCACCATGAACTCTTCAGTGATTTGCAGGTCTACTACAGCTAGTGGTGTTGAACTTAGTTTGGTGAAGGTGGGTTTGACCTACAGAAACAGTCTATGTTTGCAGACTTTCCATGAAAGACAGACTCTGTGTCAAACCCACTAAATGCATGGAAAAAGGACTGAAGTTTTTGGTCCAATGGCTGCTGCAATTTCATTGTTATGTATCCACCTAATGGCTTTTCTTCTGAATTTAATCCCTATTTAGTACAAATCAGTTTTTCTATGATGGAGAATGCTATGATGTCTGTGTCTGAAATGCCTGTAATTGCACCTGAGTTATCTGCATACTTTACAGCATGCAAAAGGACTCTAGACCAGGAAACCAAGGTATATTGGAAATGTTTAGTAAATGTTGAACGTACTGGAGTCTTCCGACAGTTGAAATGCAAACGTTGCCCTAAAGCTAGATCAGTAGATGATGTTCCATATTTAAGTTGGGTCTTTATATCACCACCGTTTTGCAGCACACTTGTAAATTCCAACAAACTTGGTGGTACAGATTCTCTTTAGGTTTTGGTGTCTTCTGTTAAGGTTCCACCAAATTCTCTCTCCTGTTTAAGCATCTGGCTCCTTAACATCTTGGACCGGCGTCAATGACCTTAGATGTCAGGATGCCTGAAAACTTTAAATCAATCAATCAATCAATCAACCTCTTGGTGCTTTGAACATGTTTAGTACATCATTAGTTTTGGGATGCGGGCAAATATCTGTTTTTTAACCTGGTTATGATGCACAAAGAAAGCATCAACATTTATCTATTCTAATCTTTGTTTGTACAAACCATGAAGTTGTATAATTTTAATATAGCAGCACCCATCTGTAGTCAACTGCTTGTCTCTTATGCTTATCTAAGATGAGCAAAAGCATGATCACATGCATCTTGTCTATACTGTACATATAATCATCTTCAGTTTACTAGGAATTTAGCCAGGCTTTCCCTCATGTGCACATCTGTCAGACAAGATGGGTAATACATAATATAGTTCTGGGAAACAATGTCTTCAGCACTAAGTTTAGCCAGAGATTCTCATCTAGTAGATTGATGGCTCAATGGTGCAGCTTTTTGTGTAAAGGCAATGTCGTTATCAATCAGAAATCTTTGATTGGTGCTGATTTGTCACAAATAAAAAAGCTGATTCCTTCTTTCTCAGTCTTAGATTCTTCTGTATCTTTAACATCGTCCTTCCGGCTACTATGTGTGAGGTTTTCTAATGGGGAATCAACTTCATTTGTATTGCACAATGACTTTTCCTTTCTAGTTTTGTGATGTTTTAATGTCAGCATACATGATTCATGATATGTAGCTTTTGTTATTTTTAAAGGTTTGCAAACTTCCATCACTTTCATCAAGTCCTTTTGGGCTGACATGTCATAGGCATTACATTTAACTTATAATTCAGTAATGTTTGTAGCAAGGGTAGTATAGCCAGCACCATATACATCCACTAGTTTTTTACGTGTGTCCTTTAGGCACAAGCGAGAGAGCTTCCAGTTAGTTGTATGATCTACCTTCAAGAAAGACGTCGACTTTCAAGGTTGTGTTGCAATAGCTTTTGTTCTGTAAGCCAAGGGTTTATCCTTTTACCCCCTATGCAACATATACGCACTTTCAGATGTGGGATACAACTGGACTCAGATGTCATGATCCTACCCCTCGCCTGTCCAGTCATCCAAGTGGGTGATTTGAACACCTTCTAGAAGCCTAAAGCTCAATCTTCTTTGATTCAACTCTCACGCGCTGGCACATCCTGTCAATTCAGGTGTGGATGTCTTAACTTTGATCTGGGGCTAGCTAAACAGCATTTGTGAAACCAAAGACAAATGTCTGCCATTAGCTAGCACTGAACCCCGTGATGAATCTCACAGCTACAGTGTCAACCCATGTGCCCTAGTAGTGTACTGACATTTCACCATTACATTGTTCCATAGTGCTAAATATGGAATTTGTTTAAAAGTATGAAAATTTATTAAGTGGGGCTTAATACATTTCTAACTTAAAAAAATAAACTGATCAAGCTAAATTTAACCCTTCCCCAGCCTTTTACGCCATATGTGAACTTAAGTAGGGCTTTTTGACCAACATCTTTGATATAGTGATAACCATCTTGGACATTTCTAGGCCGCATGTGAAGGATTGCTTTCAATATTTTAACATAAACTGGGAGTGTCTGACGAATTGGAACGTAATTAACTAATTAAATGTCAATATTAAGAAGCCATTTAGAACACAAGCCAGCCATCTTGGAAAATGGCAAAATTTTATGTCATCTGAATTTGATGATGATACAGAAGGTTAAGAAGTTCTCTTGCTGGAGGGTACACTCGAGCACACTATTCTATCTAGTTTCTCCTCTTCTTGTTTTGTTAAAAGTTTATGTAGTTTATATAGGAGATATTTATTTTAATGTGGTTATTCTTCTTAAAATATTTTATTTTTCCTTTATTTCCTTTCCTCACTGGGCTATTTTCCCTGTTGGAGCCCCTGAGCTTATAGCATCATGCTTTTCCAAGTAGGGTGTAGCCTAGTAAGTAAAAAAAAAAAAAAAAAAAAATAATAATAATAATGATAATAATAATAATAATAATGTCAGATTTCTTGCTTGTATTACTATTTGTACTTTTCCCCTATCATTTAGGGGAAAAGTTTGTTTGTTTCTCAGCATCTGAATCCGCCATCCAGACTATAAGACTTTCCTTTGTAATGTCTCTTGGGGGTTTCGAATACTTTCGGATGGTTGGCAAAGCAACGCTGCTCGCACAATTAACTCCAACCCAGGCCATTCTAATATATTTTCCTTTTGGTAAAGACAGCAAGATTTTTGCCGAAACTGGAAATTTCCACAACGTTGAAATCAAATTGGTATTGGGTAGATGGCTGGGACATTTTGGATTCAGGATGTGATTGAGAGAGAGAGAGAGAGAGAGAGAGAGAGAGAGAGAGAGAGAGAGAGAGAGAGAGAGAGAGAGAGAGAGAGAGAATTTTTATGGTAAATATTTTCTTCTTAAAGGAACTTTTTTCATGTTTTTTTTTTTTTTTGCAGATTAATTGGAGAAAAACAAAGGGAAAATATGACATTTGTTGATTATTAACTTTCTAAATGTTAATGTAGCATTTATTTTAAGAAATGAAGGTCTTTAAGGAAAATAAAAACGCGATGCACTGATTTAGATACATCTTTCCGGTCACGCCTAGTGGCATTGCCAGACGTATAATTAATAGGTTTCTCCCCATCCCTTGGGGGAGAGAGATTAGTCATACCCCGGTGAGAGGTGGTGGGAAGGGAAGAATCTCTCTCGGTGTGTGAACGCGTGTGTATATCTAAATATTTAGCCGTTGTTTTTGCCGGCTCGCGTACACTAGTGTGAATATATTCTCAAGCTATTTATATTGAATTTTCTTACAATATCCATACGAACAAAACTAAACCTAACGTCATAATTTTCTAACTTAAGAGAAATGTTGAAAACTCCAAAAAAATATTTCCAGTAGAGGCTTGAATTAATCCCCTTTCGCGTGGCTTAACGTCGAGATTTAAGGCCAGGAGACTGTCCTATAATTCATCCTCCAGCCACCAGATGGCCTGTGAGGGAGATGAACATTCGAGCGTACTCGTGTGGTCTACTGTAGATTTGCAGTGTGAGTGCTCCTGCATTCGTAATTGTATTTCTCGAAATGAGTCTCTGTGTAGGGCATATTTCTGTTGTTTCTTTTAATGCTACCTTTTTTTTTTTTTAACTGCCTGTAAACAGTGCTTGGTACAGTTCTCTATTCGCTATGTGTGTTTGTATTGTTTAATGCCATCCCGATATTTTGTATTATTATTATTATGATTACTAGCCAAGCTACAACCCTAGTTGGAAAAGCAAGATGCTATAAGCCCAAGGGTTCCAATAGGGGAAAATAGCCCAGTGAGGAAAGGAAATAAGAAAATATATAAATGATTAGAATAACTCAACAATGACTCAATCTAAAAACAGTAACAACGTCAAAACAGATATGTCCTATATAAAGGATTAACAACGTCAAAAACAGATATGTCATATATAAACTGTAAAAAGACTCATGTCAGCCTGGTCAACATAAAAAAACATTTGCTCCAACTTTGAACTTTTGAAGTTCTACTGATTCAACTACCCGATTAGGAAGATCATTCCACAACTTGGTAACAGCTGGAATAAAACTTCCAGAATACTGTGTAGTATTGAGCCTCATGATAGAGAAGGCCTGGCAATGGTTAAATCGACCTATGTTTCTAAGTCAGGAGACATTACCGTATTGAAACGGTTAGCGTATCACCATGACTAGCAAAGCTGTGCTAGTCAAGTCCACCCATACTAGTTTGGTTTGCTTTGAACGATCAGACTAAAGTCTCCCACCATCACCAATCTGCACTGGCCAGCGTGGTGATGAAAACTGACCATACCCCAAACATGAATAAGGACATGTCTGAGATATTTGTCCTGCAGTGGACTAGAAACGGCTGCATTTGTTTTTGTGTTGTTTATATATATATATATATATATATATATATATATATATATATATGTATATATAAATATATATATATAATATATATAAATATACATATTATATACACACATATATATATATGTAAATATATATATATATATATATATATATATATATATATATATATATATATATATATATATATATATATATATATATATATATATATATATATATATATATATGATATATATGTATGTATATATATATGTATATATATACATATATAGTTTTATATATATATATATATATATATATATATATATATATATATATATATATATATATATATATATATACACACACACACATATATACATACATATATAAGGTTAATGAGCAACATAAATAATCCTGTGGATACTATCCTGACATGCAATATCAAGTTTGATGTCCAGCTCCATTTTCGTTCAATAAACACATACAAAATTTCTCTCATTCAGATTCATATGCCATGGCTGCCACGCGCGAAATTGACATATTGAAGTTCGCACCGGAGGGGGAGTTGTGTTATAACTTGAAATAACTTGATGACTAACCGAAATGTATCAACCGAGGTTGAGTTCTACAGTATATTGTATTGTAGCTTTTTTTTTTTTTTTTTTTTTTTTTTTTTTTTTTTTTTTTTTTTGAATGCGTTGATGGATTTTGTTCGAATTTCTGAGTTCTTAGAAATATTTAAGATGTATTCTTCATCTTTGTGGGATTTTAAATGTTTTTCAAAGTTTCGCCCTATCCGCTTTTTAAATCACTTTATTAGACCCGTCTAAGTCTGGTTATTTGAAGTTTTTATAGATTATGTATGAAAGATTCATTTTGATGTTATTATTGTTCCTAAACTTCTCTTGTAGTTTTTCCTTATTTCCTTTCCCCACTGAGCTATTTTCCCTGCTAGAGCCCTTTGGCTTATAGCATAATGCTTCCCCGACTAGGTTTGTACCATAGGTAATAATAATAATAATAATAATAATAATAATAATAATAATAATAATAATAATAATGATAATGATAATAATAATGATTATAATAATAATAATGATAACATTAATAATTATAATTATGATAATGATTATAATACACAAAAACAAAAACAACAACAACAACTGTAGTTGTAGTTATTTTTATCATTTTTTTTATAATTATTATAATATTATTATTATTTTTATTATTATGATTATAGTAATTATCATAATAAAAGCATTCACTTGATCTAAGGTGTTATATGGATGTGAAATACATTCTTCAGTCACCCGTGTCAAAATTTTAGAGTTTATTCAACTTATTGGCATCAGATAAGCTCTGCGACCGTGTTGGGTTGAAACCCTGGAATGTTAGTAGTTTATAGTATCTGTTTTTTCACTGATTGTCTTACAAAATATTGTCTATTCGTCTGCAGTGAATTTTTGGCTTTTAGATTTTATACGATATTATGTTTTAATGTTGTTATTGTTCTTAAGATATGTGATTTAAATTTTTCATTACTTCTCTTACAGTTTATTTATTGCCCTTGTTTTCTGTCCTCACTGAGCTATTTTTTCCCGTTGGAGCCCTTGGGCTTACAGCATCCTGCTTTTCCAATTATTGTTATAGGTTAGGTAGTAGTAACGGTTAACCAACACCAACACCGACACCAACACCAACACCATCATCACCATCATCATCATCATCATGACAACAACAACAACAACAACAACAATAATAATAATAATAATAGATATTGTCTATGT
This sequence comes from Palaemon carinicauda, assembly GCF_036898095.1. Taxonomy (NCBI): domain Eukaryota; kingdom Metazoa; phylum Arthropoda; class Malacostraca; order Decapoda; family Palaemonidae; genus Palaemon; species Palaemon carinicauda. Next base: position 46,786,481 of record NC_090762.1, on the reverse strand, counting down.
TATACCTTTCCCACTCGTGATAGAGATAAATGAGATGAGGGGAAATGAACTTTTGCTTGATGAATTTTCACTAACAGCAACTCGCTGCTGTAATTAATCTATATGGAAATATTTTTTTGGCTTTGGGGATGTCCTTGAAGATGCATCTTTTATCTAAAGCCGAATAATCCAAGACAGAGGAAAAATATTTGGCTAAGGGGAAACTTGGGATTCGAAGAGTCCAAAACTTGCTCAGAATTCTGGAGTAGGGAAACTGGTTCGGCTAGATAAGAGTGGGATTTTCTTTTTGTTTTTATTGGTTTTTGTAGGCTGTACAGTAAAATTCATGTCCCGTCATTTGTTTTGCTTTTGTTGATCTTCATCTTCATCTTCATCATCATCATCATCATCTCCTTTTACGCCTATTGACACAAAGGTCCTCAGAGAATTCATTGGCTAGATTCATCGGAGGATAACAAGTTCCTTGTGATACGCTGTACATATCTAATTAAGGCAAGTGACCCCTGCCGGTCCTTACTAATTCTATAGTCAATTCTTTTTAGTAAGGCAGATTTGCACCGACTCGCAGGGGTGCCCTTTTCGCTCTGAAAAGTTTCCTGATCGCTGATTGATTGGACAAGAGGATTCTAACCAATCAAAGAGCAGGAAACTTTTCCGAGCTAAAAGGGCACCGCTGCGAGTCGGTAAAAATGCACCTCATTAAAAAAACTTGAGTATAGTATGATCATCCGCCAGGCGTCAGGAGTAAAGGCCAAAGAGACATCTTGTCTATCGCCTTAAACTCAATCCGTCACCTTTCTGCCAGTGACTTCTTCTGTTGATATCATAAATTTTGAGGTCTTTTGATGCATTGATTTTATATTCCTAGTTGACATTTTAATTTTATATCATATTTTATTTGATTCTTAATTTCCGACCTAAAAAGTACGTTTATTTCCCTTCGTGGATAAGTCCTTACTCTATTTGCTTCTTTCTTTGTTCTTGTTCTTCAGGCCTGGCTAGAAAAAGTTCAGGGTTGTTGTCCATTTTGCCATTTACAATTGAATATAGTATCCGCATTTATTTTATTTTCATTGACATAGTGTAATTATACGTAATTGCTTCGTCTTTCGTTTCTAAGTAAGAAAATTGTTTATCCTGTATATTTGAAATTACAGAATATTCATACTAAGTTTTTGAAATTAGAAAATATTTATACTGAGTAACTGGAATTAGGAAACTACGCATACTGAATATTTAGATTTAGAAAACTATCTATACTGAATATTCAGAATTAGAAAATTACATATACTGAATATTTGAAATTTGAAAATATTCATACTGAAAATTCAATATTAGAGAATATTTATACTGAATATTTGAAATTGGAGAATATTTATACTGAGTATTTGAAATTAGAAAACTATTTATACTGTAAATTTGAAATGAGAAAATATTTATACTGAATATTTGAAATTAGAGAATATTTATACCGAGTATTTGAAATTAGAAACTATTCATACTAAATATTTGAAATAAGAAAATATTTATACTGTAAATTTGAAATTAGAAAAAATATATATACTGAATACTTGAAATTAGAGAATATTTATACTGGGTATATTTGAAATTAGGAAACTATTCATACTGAATATTTGAAAGTAGAAAACTATTTATACTGAATATTCAGAATGAGAAAATTACATATACTGAATATTTGAAATTAAAGAATATTTATACTGAGTATTTGAAATTAGGAAACTATTCATACTGAATATTCAGAATTAAAAAATTACATATACTGAATATTTTAAATTAGAAAACTCTTTATACTGAATATTCAGAATTAGAAAATATTTATACTGACTATTTGAAATTAGAGAATATTTATACTGAGTATTTGAAATTAGAAAACTATTCATACTGAATATTTAGAATTAGAAAACTATATATACTGAATATTTGAAATTAGAAAACTACTTATACTGAATATTTAGAATTAGAAAACTACATATACTGAATATTTGAAAGCAAGGATGAAAGCAAAACACCTGGAAAGCAAAGAAAGAAAACATTTAGAAAGTTAGGAAGAAAGCAAAATGTTTAAAAGCAAGGGTAAAAAACAGTTAGAAAGTAAAAGATTCAGAAAGCAGGGATGAAAGAACACATTTAGAAAGCAATGAAGAAAGCAAAAGATTCTGAAAACAGGGATGCAAGAAAACATTTATAAAGCAAGGGAGAAAGCAAAACATTTAGAAAGCAACGTAAGAAAACATTTAGAAACCAAGGAAAAAAGCAAAACACTTACAAAGCAACGAAAGAAAACATTGAGAAAACAAAGAAGAAAGCAAAACATTTATAAAGCAAGAATGAAAGAAAACAGTTAAAAAGCAAGGAAGAAAGCAAAACATTTAGAAAGCAAGGATGAAAGAAAACAGTTAGAAAGCAAAGCATGTAGAAAGCAAGGATGAAAAAAAATATTTCGAAAGCAAGGAAAAAAGCAAAACACTTGGACAGCAAGGAAAAATATGATTTAGAAAGCAAGGGAGAAAGCAAAACATTTAGAAAGCAAGGATGCAAGAAAAAATTTAGAAAGCAAGGAATAACGCAAAGTAATTAGAAAGCAAAGAAGAACGCAAAACAATTATAGAGCAAGGAAGAAAGCAAAACACTTAGAAAGCAAGGATGCAAGAAAACATTTAGAAAGAAAGGAAGAAAGCAAAATACTTAGAAATCAAGGATGCAAAAAACATTTAGAAAGCAAGGAAGAAAGCAAAATACTTAGAAAGCAAGGATGCATAAAACATTTAGAAAGCAAGGAAGAAATCAAAACATTTAGAAAGCAAA
>NC_090762.1:46768655-46773655 GCF_036898095.1 Palaemon carinicauda | reverse complement strand
CTATAGGTCTATGTGCTGAATCATCAGCAGCCATTGCCTGGCTCTCCTTGGTCCTAGCTTGGGTGGAGAGGGGACTTGGGCGCTGATCATGTAGTCAGTCTCTAGGGCATAGTCCTGCTTGATAGGGCGATGTCACTGTTCCTTGCCTCTGCCAGTCATGAGAGGAATTTAAACAGAATTACTTTCCGAGGCTATTTTGGGAAAGCAATGATTACCCTTTGAATAAAGGGAAGCCAAAGGAAAGTTTAGGTTGACGATTCTGGAGGAAGACACTAAAATAGACTTTCGGTTAATTATAAGTCTGAAAGAAATGGATTGAATAGATTGAAAATCATCGATAGATGATGGACAAATTGGTTTGAACAGTAGTCAAGGGAGATTGGGTACGAATTGAGAGAAGAAAGACAAATGCTTAGATAATAGAATATTTTGATTATGGTCTCCTGATGGAATCTGAATCCAATCACGATGGAGATGATAACATTGTTTTCCTCCTGTCAGCGAGGATGCCAGATAACTCCCAATCAATCAATTAATCCTGTCGGTGATCATGACGAGGGATCTTTACTCAAAACATTCTGGTTGGTATAGATTTATCGGTTATCAACCGTCTACCAAAGAGCAGTATTGTATAAGAGGAACAGAGAAATAGTGTCAACAGCTGCACTTTAATGTGCACACCTTACGAAACTGTCCCAAGATCAGTGAGTTACACTATTTTAACCATCCAACATAATGTATTTTATGAATGTTCTGTTGAAAAAAAAAAAGTTATATGTTTTGGTCAAAAAGCTTTATCTGACATTTTAAATATATTTAAAAACATATCTATCATAAGTTTTAAATTCCAATATTTTTTTACCAATAAGATTTGATATGTATATATTATCTTCTGAATTTACTGGGCTGGTAAATATCCATCCCTTTAATAATGCTAAGCTGCAGCTAGTGAAGTAGAATAATGATTTGTTTTTATGGTTGTAAAAGCATATTTGAGGCCTTCACAATACTAAGGGTCTACAGAGCTTAAATTGCCATGTTTTATTAAATGACCCTAATGTCTGCTAATACCATTTTTCTTTTCTCAGTAATAACGGGCACTTGGATATACACTTAAAACTTTTTAAAATCTGCATATATATAGCTGAGATATGAGAGTTTGAAAATTGCCAATTTTCCAAGACATTTTTCTCTTGTTCTTGAATTTTTCCCTCTCCTCTCCAGGAGGCTCTTAGTATTTTGAACGCCTCATTTAATAGTCCTCTTTTTAAAATTAATCATCCTAATATTTTCGTATTTACAGAAAATAGCTTTCTAAGTAAGTAGGACGTGTGATTTTTTATATCTACGTTAATTGCATCGATAATATTTGCTTTCTGTTTCAAGAATTTCGTTGATCAATCTATTTTGATATGTTTTAATTCTTTCATTCTGCCTTGTTTCGAGTACTGTTCTCCTGTCTGGTCTTAAGCTGTTGAATCTCCCCTTAATTTATTTGACAAAAATTTGTGGTCTATTAATTATTCATGATGTTATTAATCTCTGGCACCGCCGTTCAATTGCATAAGATTATTCATAAATGTGACCATCCTTTGCATTCAGATCTACCCTGACTGTACCACACCGTACGTAGTACTAGAAATGACAGTCAATTGTAACAGTCTTGCCTTCTCCATCATAAGGTTCAATATTACACGTTATTCCAGCTGTGATAGATTGTGGAATGATCTTAATGGGGCAGTTGAGTCGGTGGACCTTCAAAAAATTTAAACTTGCAGTGAATGTTTATATGTTGAACAGGCTGACATGAGTTTTCTGCTGTTTATATATGACAATTCTATTTTAACCTTGTTACTGATATTAAGATATCTTATTTACTTTATTCACTATTTCTCCTATGTAATTATTTATATCCTAATTTCCTTTCCTCCGCTATTTTTTCCTGTTGGAGCCCTTGGGCTTATAGCACGTTGCTTTTTCAACTAGGGTTGTATCTTAGATAATAATAATAATAATAATAATAATAATAATAATAATAATAATAATAATAATAATAATAATAATAATAATAATAATAATAATAATAATATCCGATACTGAGCGGGTGGAAGGGAATCTCAGTTTAATAAGGAACTGGAGAATTACAACGCCAAACATTCTTAAAATTATTTATATCTCCAACAAATAAACAACGTTTCAAACATCTCTGTGTTCATAATCATGTTCCTGGGTAAAAGAAAGTAAAACAATAAAGAGCAAGCTGTACATAAATATTGTAAACAAATAAATTCTAAGCTTGCTCTTTATTGTTTTACTTTCTTTTACCCAGGAACATGATTATGAACACAGAGATGTTTGAAACGTTGTTATTCGTTGGTGATGGAAATAAATTCAAGAATGTTTGGCGTTGTCGTAATAATGATAATAATAACTTTGTTCTCTTACAAGTTTTCAAGTTCGTATATCGTGTCCGATGTCAGTTGCTTGTAAAACATGTACTGTACATGAAATCTAGGATATTCTTTGGGAAATATAAACTAGCATAAATAAAAGGAATATTGTTTTTTATCGCCTTGCATTCAAAATAAATAGCAGTATACATTCTCCCTATTATTTTCCAACAAGGTCTGGTTGATGAACTTATCTTAATTAAGACATGTCTGTACCAAAAGCTATGACCCAAATAGCTTAAATCCTACTCATTTGCTTACAGTAAACCGCCGAAACAGAAGTTGCGTCATAAAGGTTTAAAAGGCACGCATGAATGACAAAGGCCAGGGACATTGACACTGCTCTATCAAGCAGGACAATGCCCTTGAGACTGACCATATATACATATGATCAGCACCTAGGCCCCCGCTTAACCCAAGCTAGGAGCACGGAGGGTCAAATAATGGTTGCTGATGACTCAGCAGGTAGACCTATAAGGCTCCTCCAAATCCCCCATTCTTTGGTCACAAGGATGATGAGATTGCAGACACTAAAGGAACTAACGCGTTTGAGTGGGACTCAAGTCCCAGTCTGGCGATCTGCAGTCAGGGACGTTACCAATTAGGCCACGACTACCCTAAAACAGTGATGAAATCTTAAGAACCTTTGTATACATTGATAACTGTACCTTAAACTTAAGTGGTTGCTCATTCCTTTCGGAGGATGTGAATGAAGGACTCTCCAAAAACAAACCATTGTTCTCTAGCCCGGGGTAGGGCTATAGTCTTGAGGGTACATTCGGGCACACTGTTCTACTTGTTTCCTTTCCCCACTGGGTTATTTTTCCACTTTGTACATTTTTAGATGTATTCTTGAAATTGAATGGCATGTTATTACCTCCGCCAACGAAGTTGGAAGGACGTTATGTTTTACCCCATGTTTATGTGTTTGTTTGTGAGCACCTTCCTGGCCACAATTTTAATCGTAGAGTGATGAAACTTACAGGGATTATCTTATGTAAAAAGCTGGAAATCATTAAATTTTGGTAGGTCAATGCCAAAGGTCAAGGTCACGGTCAAGCACAATGTCTTATTCACGTAATCAGCTATAAGTTTTGGACATCGTTGTCACAGAGACTTCAAAATTGGTTCATATTTGATTGTATGAAAATCCACGCCAATTAATACATGTTAAGATCAAAGTCAAGGTGAAGGTCGACCAAAAGATCGGGAAATAAGCTGCCGTGGCGGAGGTCTGCGCTCTGCTGAGTGCCCCCTTATTTAGTCTATATTTTTATATCATCATCATCGTCTTCATCATATAACAACTAATAAGTTCGCTTTTTATAAAAAATTATCTCTATAGATTCATAATATTTGAGTCTGTACTAATGTATGATTTTATTTTGCTTTGATAATTTCAAGAAAAACTAATTTCAGGGTTTTTAATGTAATAGTTCCTTATGTTATGCATTTGTCTATCTTTGGCATTTGGCATTATAGCCTCTGCACCTTGTACAAAGACCTGCTTGTAATCCCGAGGTATCCTTGAGGTTTATTTATTGGAGATGTTTATTTTCATCAGTAGAGTACTTAGGGACGGTGCACGGAGGCATTCCATTCGAACCATGCTTCGAATACTCAAGAGATGAATATGAAGGAATATTATTACTGAAACCATTTAATGATAATCTTATATAGAATTTGTATAACTTCTCATTGTGGTTTTTTTTTCAATGAAAGGAGTTTGTAATCAGTCTTATGATTAAACTATTGGGTATTATCACTTGCAGATCATCGTCATACTGTATTATGAAATTAATATAAAGGAATATTACCGAAAATATTTAATATTAATCTTATGTATAACTTCACATTGTGTGTTTTGAATAAAAGGAGTTTGTAATGACTTCTTCTTCTTCTTCTTCTTCTTCTTCTTCTTCTTCTTCTTCTTCTTTGTCTACATCTTTTCCCACTTCTACGTGGGGTCGATGTTTCTGGTTAGCTTTCTCCATCTACCTCTGTCCCACACTTCATCACCGGTTAATCCCTTTGATCGAAGGTCATCCTTGATACAGTCCACCCACCTTCGCTTTAGTCTCCCTCTCCTTCTCGTTCCATGTAGCTCCATTTCCATCACTCTCCTCCCAATAGACTGTTCATCTCTTCTCATGACATGACCATACCACCTCAGTCTACTTTCTTGGATCTTATCTGATAGTTTTCTAACTCCTGTGGTACCCCTAATTACCTCATTCCATATCTTATCTCTTCTTGTCACCCCACACATCCATCTCAACATTCTCATCTCTGCCACATCCATCTTCTTCTCTTCTGCCTTCTTTTTTGTAATGACGCTTATGATTAAGCTATTGGCCACTATCTCTGGCAGATCATCGTCAAAGTACATTGTGAAATTAATATTAAGGAATATTATTACCGAAAACATTTAATAATAACCGTATATATATATAGTATATATATATACATATATATATGATATATATATAATATATAATATATATATATATATATACATATATATATATATATATATATATATATATATAT
>NC_090762.1:46758655-46763655 GCF_036898095.1 Palaemon carinicauda | reverse complement strand
AGTTGTTTTGGCTAATTTTTCATGGCCGGATGCCTTTCCTGCCGCCAACCCTTCCCATTTACCCGGGCTTGGACCGGCACCAAGTAGAGGCTGACCTGAAACATCGACCCCACATAGAAGTGGGAAAAGATGTAGACAAAGAAGAAGAAGAAAGTGTCCATTTACGTACAGGGGTTGAATCTGGGTCGTACGGTTTCTTGGGATAAAATGATACCGATCACATCATGCGGCCTGCAATGTTTACCTACATATATACAGTCGGAGGCAGGAATTCCTGGCACACATCACTTTGAAGAATTGTACCCGACCACAACCTATTATTATTATTATTATTATTATTATTACTTGCTAAGCTACAACCCTAGTTGGAAAAGCAGGATGCTATAAGCCCAAGAGTTTAATAGCTCAGTGAGGAGTTCCTGTGTATAGCCCCACACATCCCCTCTGCCATCTCTCCCTACGCTACTGGTTTGGTTACTCGTTGCTGCTTAACATTATCATAGTTTTACTCATATTCATTTTCAGTCCTACATTTCCCTCTTTCTCTTCAAATCTTCTATCTTATGTAATTCCTCCATACTGAAGTTTCATATAATCCACTGAAATACGATTTTTACCACCAATAGAAGAAATGTAGGATGGGGTTTGCCATGGTCGAGTTGGTCAGCGATCAGACTACATATTTAAGTATTATTATTATTATAATTATTATTATTATTATGGCTGCATCGGCAGAATTCAATTTCTTGTCCAATTTCTCGATTCTTCGGACAATTCTTTTTTCAGGATTGCTACATTCAGCCAGCAAGTTGGCGAAGCTCATTAGGGTGAAGGATACAAATCAGGTTAAGGCTGGATGTAATTAATACAAGTACAAGTAATACTCGAAAATTACAACAGGTAAAGTCAGGAGTGGGTTGCGACGCGTTTCGGAACAGCTTGCTCCGTCTTCAGGCGAGAAGTGAGGCTCTGGCTAGATCTGGGTCCTTATATATCCCAGCTCTGGTTCGTAGAGAGTAATAATAATAATAATTACATCCAGCCTTAACCTGATTTGTATCTTTCACCCTAATGAGCTTCACCAACTTGCTAGCTGAATGTAGCAATCCTGAAAACAGAATTGTCCGAAGAATCAAGAAATTGGACAAGAAATTGAATTCTGCTGATGCAGCCATAGTATTTAACTCCACCTGTTTGAAGGAGGGTCTCCTACCAAGATATTATTATTATTATTATTATTATTATTATTATTATTATTATTATTACTACTACTACTAGCTAAGCTATAACCCAAGTTGGAAAGCAGGATGCTATAAGCCCAAAGGGCTCCAACATAGAACAATTGTCCAGTGAGGAAAGGAAATAAGGAAATGAATAGACAATATGAGAAGTAATGAAAAATTATAGTAAAATATTATAAGATTAGTAATAACATCAAAACAAATATTTCATACATAAACTATAAAAAGAGACTTATGCCAGCCTGTTCAACATGAAAATATTTGCTGCTAGTTTGAACTTTTGATGTTCTACCGATTCAAATACCAGTTTAGAAAGATCATTCAACAACTTGGTCACAGCTGGAATAAAACTTTTAGAATGCTGTGTAGTATTGAGCCTCATGATAGAGAAGACCCGGCTATTAGAATTAACCACCTACCTTTTACGAAGAGGATGGAACCGTCCGGGAAGGTCATAATGTATAACAAACTAATTGAACGACAGTGCAAGAGATTAATATCTAGATCAAGAATAAGAAATTTGATAGACCGTAAGTTCCTGTCCAACAAATCAAGTTGAGAGTCAGCAGCTGTAGACCAGTCAGGAGAACAATACTCGAAACAAGGTAGAATGAAAGAAATAAAACACTTTTTTCCAAAAATATCGATCACCGGAAATCGCATAAAACTTTCTCAATAAGCAAATTTTTTCGTGCAATTGAACTAAACGGACTTAATGTGTTTCTCAAAAGTAAATTTTCTGTCGAGAATCACACCTAAAATTTGAAAAGAGTAATACAGAGTTAAAGAAACATTATCATTGCTGAGATCCGGATATTGAGAAGCAACTGTCTTTGACCTACTAACAATCAAACTTTCAGTTTTGTTCGTATTCAACTTACTACCCCATAATTTGCACCATGTATTAATTTTAGCTAGATCCCTATTAAGGAATTCAGCAACCCCAGATTCAGGAGATGAAATTGATGCAAAGAGAGTAGCATCATCTGCATATGCAACAAGCTTGTTTTGTAGGTCAAACCACACGTCATGTGTATATAGTATGAAAAGTAATGGGCCAAGAACGCTACCGAGAGGAACAACAGATATCACATTCCTATACTCACTATGGTGCCCATCAATAAAAACTCTTTGAGACCAATCGCTTAAAAATTCAATAATTGTGCTGAAAAAAGACCCACCAATTCCCAACTGTAATTTTGAAAACAGAAGCCTCATGATTAACGCAGTCAAAGGCAGCACTAAAATCAAGGCCAATCATACGAATTTCCTAACCACAATCAGTGGATTTCTGTACAGCATTGGAGATTGTAAGAAGGGCATCACATGCTCCAAGGCCTTCACGAAATCCAAGTTGCAAACTAATTAACAGATGATTACGTTCAGCAAACCTATTTCGACGTTATGCCAAACGACGTTCAAAAACTTTATATAATATGGGAGTTGTGGAAATTGGGCGGTAATTAGTTGGTGCTAAGCACAAACACATTTACTTAGTGGAGTAACATTACCAATTCTCCAACAAATAGTAAAAGCTCCTGCTCTTGCTAATTTACGCGAAATAATAGACAACTTTGGAGCTAAGAAATCTGTAGTCTTTATAATAAACAAGGGAAAAAATTCCATTTGGGTCTACACCTCCATAAGCATCAAGGTCCATCAGCAGAGCTTTAATCTTACAAGATCGAAAAGCTAAACTACTTAGTTTAGCCTCAGGAAAACAGGAATGAGGAAAATCAAGTTTCTCATTATGTAAAGAATGTAACTTTCTTGACATTAAGATTTGAATATCTTCCTTTCGAACACTTACAACTTTCTCTGTTGAATTTAACAAGCGGTATTGGAAAGTGTTCCGAAAGTTTGGAAACTTTGGAAGGGCCGATAACTTTCAGGGAGGCGTTTGCTTTCTCTAGATTTTGACTGATTGCGCCATTCACCGGAGATCGCCCTCATGGGTCCTCTGTGTTTTATTTCCTGTTTTCTCGAGTGCCAAGATTCGGAATTCCCTCTGGGAAGTAAGCTGCACTGTTAGTAGCACTTCAAGCTAGTACACTGTGTGTGTGTGTGTGTGTGTGTGTGTGTGTGTGTGTGTGTGTGTGTGTGTGTTACTAAAGTCTCTATAGCTGCACCTAAATTTTAGTCCACTTTTCTAAAAAAAATTTTTAGATTTCTCTTTTACATTTGCAATTGTTTTTAACTTTTCCTTATTATTATTATTATTATTATTATTATTATTATTATTATTATTATTATTATTATTATTATTATTATTATTATTATTATTATTGTTGTTGTTATTGTATATTATTTTTAGCTAAGCTACAACCCTAGTTGGAAAAGCAGGATATTATTATTATTATTATTATTATTATTATTATTATTATTATTATTATTATTATTATTATTATTAGCTAAGCTATAACCCTAGTTGGAGAAGCAAGATGCCATAAGCCCAAGATCCCCAACAGGAAAAGTAGCCCAGTGAGGAAAGGAAATAAATAAACTACGAGAAGTATTGAACAATTAAAATAAAATTTTAAGAACAGAAACAACATTGAAAGTGATATTTCATATATAAACTTTAAAAAGAGACATATCAGGTTGTTCAACCTAAAACCATTCACTGCAAGTTTGAACATTCGAAGTTTTACCGATTCAAGTACCTGATTAAGAAGATCATTCCATAGATAGGTCACAGCTGGATTAAAACTTATATGTCCTACCCATGTCCATTTCTTTATGCTACATGTTTAAATAGTTATAAAAATAAGGTGAATATATTTTTTGATAAAATAAAATGGTATTGAATATAGTTATTGTCTCTGCTGCTGATTTAATTAGATGTCAGAAAATTATATAGACTTCGAAAGGGCCTGTCGAAAATTGTTTACTGGTACAGTTAGCTTCATTAATTCCGGTACACTTCACGAAAAGCTAAGGAGGCGTCTGGCAGTTGTAAATTGTAGCAGACGACGCTGTTTAGCAAAAGCGAAACTGTTGTCAATGCTGCCACTAAAACAAAGTCTATGAGCTTGTAAACACGTGATCAGTAGCATTTTTATTAATTTATCCAAGTTCTGTTAAGCAAAATATTGTTATTTGCTTTCCGTGAAGTGTACCGGAAATAATGCAGGCAACTGTACACCGAAAACGCCTCTACAAACCGAGGGAGACTAGAGCCAGTATCCTATGAGTAAATGGTCTCTGCATTTGTGGATTCCTTCTAGCTTCTTATAGGATCTGAATGAGACAGCAGCTATTCCAAATAGGAGTCTTGTCCCGTCGTTAACAAGTAGGGGAAGTCTGCTATTGTGATGACTGTACCTTCGGTTGGAATTCTACCCAAAGTAAGAGATATTCTCTTGCTTGAGGGTACACTCAGGCACACTATTCTATCTTATCTCTCTTCTTCTTGTTTTGTTCAAGTTTTTATTTTAATATTGTCACTGTTCTTAAAATATTTAAATTTTCCTTGCTTCCTTTCCTCACTGTGCTATTTTCCCTGTTGGAACCTCTTGGGCTTATAGCATCCTGCTTTTCCAACTAGGGTTGTAGCTTAGCAATAGGTAATAATAATAATAATAATAATAATAATAATAATAATAATAATAATAATAATAACAATAATAATAATGTATTTACATAAGGCATGAGATTTTGTTTGAAAAATGATTTCATGATTTTGTTATTTTTTTTTTCATTACTAGGTTATAAAACTCTCTCTCTCTCTCTCTCTCTCTCTCTCTCTCTCTCTCTCTC
>NC_090762.1:46746155-46751155 GCF_036898095.1 Palaemon carinicauda | reverse complement strand
ATATATATATATACACACACACTCTACCCATACATAGTCAGACTCATGCTCATTATTATTTAAAGGAGATATTGTGAATCATTATGAATTATGATATGTTATGGGATATTATGAGCGTTTTTATGTACGAAACTAGTATGAATAGTTTTCATATTTTGAGATTCGGAATATCACAAAATTAAAGTAATATTTTGATGTCTGGATTTTTTCCAAATTTTCCTTTGAATAATCAACGAAAAATACAGCTACGAAAGTTATTATTATTATTATTATTATTATTATTATTATTATTATTATTATTATTATTATTATTATTATTATTATTATTATTATTATTATTATTATTATTATTATTCATAGTCGCTTAAACTATCTAACTTGTATTTTTGTTTATGTGCTCGCTCCATAGATCTAACTGCAAGAATTAGAAGTAACTCTAACATAACTAGTGATGAAAATAATGACTAAACTACTATTTTTTTCGTGAAATTGTCAAAAAAAAGAAAAAAAAAACGCACAAAATAAAAAGATAGAAGACGACAAGACGTCGTTCTTTCGTCTATGAATAGTATAATTCATCAGTAAAGATTTATTTTTTTCCGCTGTTCATCTAAGAATAACGTAAGATTAATTATAATCCTCATATATATGAGAGAAAGACAGGGTATCTAGGAATAACGGAAGATTAATTGTATTCCTCATATATGTAAGAGAAAGACAGAAAGACAGAATATCTAGAAATAACGGAAGATTAATTGTATTCCTCATATATGTAAGAGAAAGACAGAAAGACAGAGTATCTAAGAATAACGTTAGATTAATTATAATCCTCATATATGTAAGAGAAAGACAGAGTATCTAGGAATAACGGAAGATTAATTGTATTCCTCATACATGTAAGAGAAAGACAGCGTATCTTAGAATAACTTAAGATTAATTATAATCTTCGTATATGTAAGAGAAAGACAGAGTATCTAGGAATAATGGAAGATTAATTGTATTCCTCATACATGTAAGAGAAAGACAGAAAGACAGAGTATCTAGGAATAACGTAAGATTAATTATAATCCTCATATATGTAAGAGAAAGACAGAGTATCTAGGAATAACGTAAGATTAATTATAATCCTCATATATGTAAGAGAAAGACAGGGTATCTAGGAATAACTTAAGATTATAATCCTCATATATGTGAGAGAAAGACAGAAAGACAGAGTATCTAGGAATAACGTAAGATTAATTATAATCCTCATATATGTAAGAGAAAGACAGAGTATCTAGGAATAACGGAAGATTAATTGTATTCCTCATACATGTAAGAGAAAGACAGCGTATCTTAGAATAACTTAAGATTAATTATAATCCTCGTATATGTAAGAGAAAGACAGAGTATCTAGGAATAACGGAAGATTAATTGTATTCCTCATACATGTAAGAGAAAGACAGAAAGACAGAGTATCTAGGAATAACGTAAGATTAATTATAATCCTCATATATGTAAGAGAAAGACAGAGTATCTAGGAATAACGTAAGATTAATTATAATCCTCATATATGTAAGAGAAAGACAGGGTATCTAGGAATAACTTAAGATTAATTATAATCCTCATATATGTGAGAGAAAGACAGAAAGACAGAGTATCTAGGAATAACGTAAGATTAATTATAATCCTCATATATGTAAGAGAAAGACAGAGAAGACAGAGTATCTAGGAATAACGGAAGATTAATTGTATTCCTCATACATGTAAGAGAAAGACAGAGTATCTTGGAATAACTCAAGATTAATTATAATCCTCATATATGTATGAGACAGACAGAAAGACAGAGTATCTAGGAATAACTTAAGACACTGAAGACAGAGTATCTAGGAATAACGTAAGATTAATTATAATCCTCATATATGTATGAGACAGACAGAAAGACAGAGTATCTTGGAATAACTTAAGATTAATTATAATCCTCATATATGTATGAGACAGACAGAAAGACAGAGTATCTTGGAATAACTTAAGATTAATTATAATCCTCATATATGTATGAGACAGACAGAAAGACAGAGTATCTAGGAATAACTTAAGATTAATTATAATCCTCATATATGTATGAGACAGACAGAAAGACAGCGTATCTTAGAATAACTTAAGATTAATTATAATCCTCGTATATGTAAGAGAAAGACAGAGTATCTAGGAATAACGGAAGATTAATTGTATTCCTCATACATGTAAGAGAAAGACAGAGTATCTTGGAATAACTTAAGATTAATTATAATCCTCATATATGTAAGAGAAAGACAGAAAGACAGAGTTTCTAGGAATAACGTAAGATTAATTAAAATCCTCATATATGTATGAGACAGACAGAAAGACAGAGTATCTAGGAATAACGTAAGATTAATTATAATCCTCATATATGTAAGAGAAAGACAGAGTATCTAGGAATAACGGAAGATTAATTGTATTCCTCATACATGTAAGAGAAAGACAGAGTATCTTGGAATAACTTAAGATTAATTATAATCCTCATATATGTAAGAGAAAGACAGAAAGACTGAGTATCTAGGAGTGACGTAAGATTAATTGTAATCCTCATATATATAAGAGAAAGACAGAAAGACAGAGTATCTAGGAATAACGTAAGATTAATTATAACCTCATATATGTAAGAGAAAGACAGAAAGACTGAGTATCTAGGAGTGACGTAAGATTAATTGCAATCCTCATATATATAAGAGAAAGACAGAAAGACAGAGTATCTAGGAATAACGTAAGATTAATTATAATCCTCATATATGTAAGAGAAAGACAGGGTATCTAGGAGTGACGTAAGATTAATTGTAATCCTCTTAAATGTGAGAGAAAGACAGAAAGACAGGGTATCTAGGAATAACGGAAGATTAATTGTATTCCTCATACATGTAAGAGAAAGACAGAAAGACAGAGTATCTTGGAATAACTCAAGATTAATTATAATCCTCATATATGTAAGAGAAAGACAGAGTATCTAGGAATAACGGAAGATTAATTGTATTCCTCATACATGTAAGAGAAAGACAGAGTATCTTGGAATAACTTAAGATTAATTATAATCCTCATATATGTAAGAGAAAGACAGAGTATCTAGGAATAACGTATGATTAATTAAAATCCTCATATATGTATGAGACAGACAGAAAGACAGAGTATCTAGGAATAACGTAAGATTAATTATAATCCTCATATATGTAAGAGAAAGACAGAAAGACTGAGTATCTAGGAGTGACGTAAGATTAATTGTAATCCTCATATATATAAGAGAAAGACAGAAAGACAGTGGGAAGGAGAGCAGACAGCAGATAGAGACAGACAGTGGCAAGATCCTGATTGATTGATTAAAAGACCTTTTATCACCGTGTTGAAAGAGAATGATTTTGCTCCCACCTTTATTGCCTGTAAGAGCGTGCGGTTTATTTCTTTGATTGTTTCTTTCAAACTCAGGGAAAAAACGGAACATTTTTAGAAATTTTGACTTTTTGTAAATACGCAATAGCAAAATGAAATAGATCAGCAACCTGTTTGACTAAAGTTAATTAGGAATTTTGACTCGAATTAGGAATTTTTATTTTTATATATACGCAGTAGCGAAATAAAGTAGAGTAACAATATGGCAGACTAAAGCAAATTAGGAATTTTGACTCAAATTAGGAATTTTGACTCAAATTTGGAATTTTGACTCGAATCAGGAATTTTGACTCAAATTAGGAATTTTGACTCAATTCAGGAATTTTGACTCAAATCAGGAATTTTGATTCAAATTAGGAATTTTGACTCAAATCAGGAATTTTGACGCAAATCAGGAATTTTGAGTTTTTATATATATATACTGTATACACAATAGCAAAATAAAGTTGAATAGCAACCTGTTAGACTAAAGCAAATTAGAAATTTTGACTCGAATCAGGAATTTTGACTCCAATTAGGAATTTTGAATTTTCATATATACTCAATAGCAAAATAAAGTAGAATTTCAAGCTTTTATATTAAAGCGAATTAGGAATTTTGACTCAAGTTAGGAATTTAGACTCATCTGGAATTTTGACTCAAATTAGGAATTTTGACTTTTCATAAATACATAATAGCAAAATAAAGCAAATCAAGAATTTTGACTTTATATAAATACGAAATACCATTATGAGATAGAAATGTAACCTGTAGACTAAAGCAATTGAAGGTGTAATACTTAAGGATGAACGGAATACATTGAGAGAAAATTTCAACCTTGGCGATACACTCGGGCGCACTATTCTATCTTAATTCTCTTCCTCTTGTTTTTTTTTTTTTTTTTTTTTTTTTTTTATAAAGTTTTTATAGTTTATGTAGGAGATATTTATTTTAACGTTGATACGGTGCTTCAAATATTTTATTTTTCTTTGTTTCCTTTCCTCACTGGGCTATTTTCCTTGTTGGAGTCCCTGGGCTTATAGCATCCTGCTTTTCCAACTAGGGTTGTAGCTTAGCAATAATAATAATAATAATAATAATAATAATATTATTATCATGTACAGGTGGTTAATTCTTATGCTGAAATGCGACGTTGCCATTTGAACGATGGGGTCTCTTGAATACGATCACTCTGACGTGTATTGTGTTGGCAAATTGGTATTGCACGCCTCAGCTTAATTTGATTCGTATACCTTTAGCTGTGATATTCTATCATACAGACCAGTCAGAAACCATAGTGGATATACAGTATATGTACATATAGATAGTAGGTTGACCAGGGCACCAGCCACTCGTTGAGATACTACCTCTAGAGAGTTATGGGGTCCTCTGACTGGCCAGACAGTACTACATTGGATCCTTCTCTCTGGTTACGGTTCACTTTCCCTCTGCCTATACATACGCCGAGTTGTCTGGCCTATTCTTTACATATTCTCCTCTGTCCTCATACATTTGCAAACATGGAGATTACAAAACTATTTTTTTTTCACCCAAGGGATTAACTACTGCTATGGTAAGCA
>NC_090762.1:46718655-46731155 GCF_036898095.1 Palaemon carinicauda | reverse complement strand
TCAGAATAGATTGATCACCGAAAACTTAAGAGACTCTCAGTAAGTCACTTTTTTGTGCAAATGAAGAAGACACAGACCTGCATTTCTCAAAAGTAAATTTGCTGTCGAGAATCTCACCTGAAATTTTAAAAGAGTCATACAAATTTAAAGAAACATTATCAATACTGAGATCCGGATGTTGAGGAGCCACCGTCCTTGACCTACTTACAATCATACTTTGCGTTTCGTTAGGATTCAACTTCATACCCCATAATTTGCACCATGCACTAATTTTAGCTAAATCTCTATTAAGGGATTCACCAACCCCAGATCTACATTCAGGGGATGGAATTGATACAAAGAGAGTAGCATCATCTGCATATGCACCAAGCTTGTTTTCTAGGCCAAACCACATGTCATGTGTATATAGTATGAAAAGTAATGGGCCAAGAACACTACCCTGTGGAACACCGGATAGCACATTCCTATACTCACTATGGTGCCCATCAACAATAACTCTTTGAGATCTATTACTTAAAAAAATCAATAACAATGCTAAGAAACGACCCACCCACTCCCAACTGTTTCAGTTTGAAAACAAGGGCCTCATGATTAACACGGTCAAAGGCAGCACTAAAATCCAGGCCAATCATACAAACTTCCTGACCACAATCAAGGGATTTCGTACAGCATTGGAGATTGTAAGAAGGGCATCACATGCTCCAAGGCCTTTACGAAAACCAAATTGCAAACTAGGGAATAGGTGATTTCCTTCAGCAAACCTATTAAGACGTTTTGCCAGAAGACGTTCAAAAACTTTAGATAATATGGGAGTAATGGAAATTGGGCGGTAATCAGTGGGACTTGAGCTACCACAAACACTCCAACAAGTGCTAAAAGCTCCTCTTCTTGCTAACTTGTGCAAAATAACAGATAACTTTGGAGCTAAGAAATCTGCTGTCTCTATAAAAACAAAGGAAACATATCATTTGGGTCTACACCTCCATAAGCATCAAGGTCCATAAACAGAGCTTTAATCTCATGAGATCGGAAAGCTAAACTAATTAGTTTAGCCTCAGGAAAACATCAATGAGGAAGTTCAAGTTTTTCATTACTCTATTTACTGTTAAAAACATTAGCCAAAAGGGTTGCATTTCCCTTTGGACAGTGACTGACTGAGCCATTTGGTCTAAGTAAAGGAGGAACTGATGCATTTACACCTTAGTTAAGCATCAAATACAGTGCTGTCCAAGGCTTTTTTTCTCTCTCTTCTTCTTCTTCTTCTTCTTTTTATTTTTTTTTTTTTTTATTTTTATTATTTTTTTTTTTTTGTCAACAAAGATGTCATGAAAAGTGACGAGGAATATTAGATTGGTTCCTGTGTAGTTTTTAGTACAAGAATGAAATGCCAAAAGGGGATATACGAGTAACTCGAGAGGGTAGGTAGGGCAAAATCGATGTGGCCAAGGATTTCCAAAAAATCCTAAGACATTATGAGTTTCAAAGTATGCTTAGTGCTTTTGGGGTTTGTTTTAGAAGAAAAAAAATCAATGCCTTTTTACGATATTCTCAAAATAAATGAATAAATATATGTATAAGACAAATGCTAAATGATTCGTGATTATAAATATTCAGATTAAGGCTAGTTTAGGGGCCATTCATCCTCGGTTAGGACGTTTTTTTATGACAAGAAATTATATGCCATTTTAGTACTAACAAGAAAAATATAAAATTGAAAATGATTCATGATTAATAATATGTATCTAAATCAAAAGCTACTTTAGGGTCCAATCCTTTTCCATCCAGGGGTTTGTTATGAATGAAAAAAAGTCAATGCTGTTTTAAGAGCTTTAAATAAAAAATAACAATAATTCAAAACGATTAAAAATATGTATTTAAGTTGAGAGATCAATTTAGGGTCCATCCCACTTCAATCCAATGAAAGGTGTCAATATGAGCGAAGGATACCTACAGTACACAAAAGAGGAAATGCTTCGTAGAATATAGGTCAAAACAAAAAGGAAATGCAAAGTGCTTTTCGAGTGATGTGAGTATCTTTTGAATGAGACCCCCCTTCCCTCGCGTGAGAGATGCCGTTTACAGCGGCTTCAAGGACGCTTTTGGTCCTAGGGCCTCTCTCCACCTCCCCCGTTCCTAAACCACACCCCTGTTTCAAGGTCCATGCATTTGGGGCTTAATGGAAGGCTGATGGCAAGGGATGTGTATCTCTATTGCTTAGGCAATCCATACTGTGCTGTTGCCTTCAGAAGTTTAGGACGATCATATATTTTTTTTTCTTGATAATATTCGGATGGAACTTTTGTTTATAAAAGATGTGATGCTGAAGTTTGTTTATTCCTATTCCTCTGATTTCTTTGTTTTGAATAGTAGTTAAAATCGGTTCCAAAATATACTAGCTCTATTCATTACCGACCGACATTGCTAGTAACGATACCAATAGTATCTATCTATCTATCTATGTATCTATGTATCTTTCTGTATGTTTGTATATATATATATATATATATATATATATATATATATATATATATATATATATATATATATATATATATGTATATACATACATACATACATACAGTATATGTATATATTCATACATTTATATATATATATATATATATATATATATATATATATATATATATATATATGCATATATATATGTATATACAGCATATATACATATAAATATGTATACACACACACTCACACACACACACACACACACACACACACACACACATATATATATATATATATATATATATATATATATATATATATATATATATATATATATAATATATATATATAAGATATGTGTGTGCTTGCATGTTTGTGTGCATTATAAGCGTTCTTTTCTTAAGAAGAATGTGGTGGCTGGTGTGGTAACGTCCCTGACTGGTGAACGCCAGACTGGGCTTCGAGTTCCGCTCAAACTCGTTACAAAGTTTTGGTTGCTGTAACCTCACCATCCTTGTGAGCTAAGGATGGGGTGTTTGGGGGAGCATATTGGTGTATCTGCTGAGTCATCAGCAGCCATTACCTGGCCCTCGTTTGTCCTAGCTTGGGTGGAGAGGAGGCTTGGGAGCTGATTATATGTGTATATGGTCAGTCTCTAGGGCATTATCCTACTTGATACGGTAATGTCTCTGTGTCCCTTGCCCCTGCCATTCATGAGCGGCCTTTAAGCCTCCATGAGGCAATTTGAGTTCTCGAGACACTAGAGTTTACTAACCTCCAGGTTGATCTGTTCATTGCCTACAGTATGTCAACAGTGCGTAAGTTTAAGAGTATCTGCACTTATTACTTTATTTGATTTTATTCTTTTTTGTAATTCCCGATTTTAAAGAGAAGACGTTATTTAAAATGCAATCTGTCCTTTTTATGGTAAGCATTACGCTCTTTCCCGTTTGACCTATCTTGTATTCTGCCGGACTGGGGTTCGAGTCCTGCTCAAGGTCAGTGCGATAAGGGGGGGGGGGGGGCGGGGAATTGGGGTTTGGGGGAGCCCAACGGTTTACTTACTGAGTCATCAGCAACCATTGCTTACTCCCCCCCCCCCCCCCCTTGGCCCTAGCTTGGATGAATAGCTGATCTATATGTAAATATACTCAGTCTCTAGGGCATTGTCACTGTCCCTTGCCTCTGCCATTCATAAATGGCCATTACAAAAATAACGAGATTAAGCATAATTTTTTCTGCTGAAATGTGGATATGATTACCCCTAGAGTTTAATGTATGCTATTGTCAGTCTAGAAATTATTTCAACGTTATGGTTTCATTAGGTGAAGTAGGTTTGATTATTAAAGAGTGCACCCTTTTTATTATCTTCTTTTAATTAAGATTCATTAGCTACTACATCTTTTAGTCTATGATTATGGTGTTATTCACGTATGCTGTTTTGTACTCTCGCAAAGGAGTTGGATAAAAAGCAAGGAAAAGTATGGATGTAAATATGGAAATCATTGCGCTGCCGGAATTACCACATTTTTCAATGACACACTGAAAGATGATCAAGTCTACAGTATATTGAAGCGCTCACTAGGATACTTAGTCTCCTGACTAGTACAGTGGTAACGTATTCGCCTAGCATTCGCTTGGCAGCAGATCAATCCCAGTCTGGGACCGTGAGTTTAAGCTATTCACTGGGGAGGATACTGCTGTGGTTGGACACCATATTGGATGATTTTTTTCTCTTCACATTCCACTGTGTATTATTAGATGTTATTTGAACGTTTGATCGATAAAAAGTGCTTGTTAGAGTGACCGGTAACATCAGTTTTAGGGAAAATTACTGTGTTGGTTTGGTGCGAGCGGTCACATCAAAGGCTCCCACCATCACCAATCCTCAGTGGCCGGCGTGGTGATGAGAAAGGCCAAAACACAGACATGACTGATGACATGTCTGAGGCCTTTGTCCTGCAATGGACTAGAATCGGTTGCATTTGTTTATATACACATACATACACACACTCACACACACACACACACACACACACACACATATATATATATATATATATATATATATATATATATATATATATATATATATATATCAGGTAGGCCAGGGAACCAGCTACCCGTTGAGATACTACCGCTAGAAAATTATTGGGTCCTTTGAATAGACAGATAGTACTATATTGGATCCTTATCCTTCTCTGGTTACGGACAATTTTTCTTTCGCCTTCACACACCAAATAGTGTGGAATAATCTTTACAAATTCTCCTCTTTCCTTAAATACCTTGCAACCAAAATATTCTTCTTCACTTAGAGGTCAAGTACTGCACTGCAATTCTTCAGTGGCTAATTTCCTCTTGGTAAGGGTAGACGAGACTCTTTAGCTATGGTAAGCAGCTCTTCTAGGAGAAGACACTCCAAAATCAAACGACTGTTCTCTAGTCTTGGGTAGTGCCATAGCCTCTATACCATGGTCTTCCACTGTTTTGAGTTAGAGTTCTCTTGCTTATAGCATCTTTTTTCTTTTTCTACCAGGGTTGTAGCTTATCTAGTAATAATAATGTATGTTTAGTATTGATAATGATAAATAGATGTATATTTTTAATTCATAATGTTGTTAGTAATATATGTTTACATTAACAAATATTAGGATAATTATAAACCAAATTCTTATTAGCTCATAACGAACTAACCCTATCCGTTAGTCGAGGGCTCTTCCCATCATGTCGTTCTGCGCTTGTGGGAAAAAGGGATAATCTTGCACACTGAATATTATACAAAAGTGTACGCCACCTGTCAAAAATGACGGATAAATGTATAGATAAATATGCACACACACGCCCACAGATTCAACCCTTCCCATCGCCTCCCTCTTTCCTAACTACACCATAATAGTTATGGTGTCCGAGTGTACCACTCGTCTCACACCCTCTCACTTGCATATGACTACTCCCTCTACCTCTACCCAAGGGACGGGGAGAGACCCAGTAGTTAGAAGTCTGGCAATGCCGCTCAGTGTGACCAGAAATATATATATATATATATATATATATATATATATATATATATATATATATATATATATATATATATATATATATATATATATATATATATATATATATACACAGATATATATGTGTGTGTGTGTATATATATATATATATATATATATATATATATATATATATATATATATATATATATATATATATATATATATATATAATCATAATTGGTGTTTATTGTACAATAGAGATACATTCTAGTTGAGCTAGAAGGAATTATTTTTTCAGAATTAGTTTCCTGTCGCCTTCATTTTTCAGGGCCAAGGGTAATGGAGCATAACTCTTAATGTCCCTTTCTAGCCCAGACCCGAATGATAAGACTTTTATTCATTTTGCAATCCTACACTCTACCGAGCCTTGGTTATTATTAAAACGAACTTTTCTCAATTAATACTTAATTTAAATTACTTTTTTATATTTGTTTGTATCTTGTTATTTTCTGTTAAAGATTTGAAAGATATCATGTATGATTAAAATGTGGCCATAGTTCATTCTGTATAGATATTGTCTAAAGAATTTAGATACGGTATAGTGTAAACTATAATTTTTAGTATATTTCTATTTAATTTATCTTTTTGCATGATAAGAATAAGTATTCTCTTCAGATTATCTTTCCCCCTATTAAAAGGAGGATTATTTCCTATCCTTTCCCCCTATTAAAAGGAGGATTATTTCCTATCCTTTCCCCCTATTAAAAGGAGGATTATTTCCTATCCTTTCCCCCTATTAAAAGGAGGATTATTTCCTATCCTTTCCCCCTATTAAAAGGAGAATTATTTCCTATCTTTGCCCCCTATTAAAAGGAGGATTATTTCTTATCTTTGCCCCCTATTAAAAGGAGGATTATATCCTATCTTTGCCCCCTATTAAAAGGAGGATTATTTCCTATCTTTGCCCCCTAATAAAAGGAGAATTATTTCCTATCTTTGCCCCCCTATTAAGAGGAGGATTATTTCTTATCTTTGCCCCCTATTAAAAGGAGGATTATTTCCTATCTTTGTCCCCTATTAAAAGGAGGATTATTTCCTATCTTTGCCTCCTAATAAAAGGAGAATTATTTCCTATCTTTGCCTCCTAATAAAAGGAGAATTATTTCCTATCTTTGCCCCCCTATTAAAAGGAGGATTATTTCCTATCTTTGTCCCCTATTAAAAGGAGGATTATTTCCTATCTTTGTCCCCTATTAAAAGGAGGATTATTTCCTATCTTTTCCCCCTATTTTTAGAAAGAAGAAAGAAAGGGATACATGTACTCCACAACAAAAAGAAAGAAAATAAAAAAAGAACAGGACATAAACCAATTTATATGATAAAACCCGTAGCCGAAGGGCCTCGCCTTTCATTATGCAACATATGTTGGGGTATAAACTGGAAATGTTTTATATTAAGAGGCACTGCCAGCATAGCCTAGTTGGACTTTGGTACCTACAACATATTCGACATGAATTAGTGAACGTAAACTTAATCCAAAATTTGGTCGTGGAATATCCCGGAAGGATTACTTCGTGGTGTTTCCTTTTATTATTTGTTAAGAAGAAAAAGTACTGTAGTTTGGGCTTTGAATTATCAATTGATGGGTAAAATTGCAATACATCGCAATTTTCTTATAATTCATTAACATTATAAGGAAACCCCCCCCCCCAAAAAAAAAACTATCAGTTTGTTTCATGTATTGTTTTTATTTGCCATTTTATATATATATATATATATATATTTCCCCCTTACTTCATTTCGTTCTCCACCCCATGCACGATCCTCAACATTGGACTTTACTCATTTTTTTAATGAGGCGCATTTGCACCGACTCGCAGCTGTTCCCTTTTGGCTCGGAAAAGTTTCCATCTATCGGATTGGTTAGAATTATCTTCTCTAACCAATCAGCAAGCAGGAAACCTTTCCGAGATAAAAGGGCACCGCTGCCTTGGTGCAAATCTGCCTCACTAAAAGGAATTGACTATAGTAGCCAGGTACAGTTGGACACAGGAATACTGCGGAAGTGTACCCTATTACACCTTCACTACACTGAGAGTTCTTATGTGTAAAGCCCAACCACCACCTCTGTCGTTTCTCCTTGTACCATCTGTTTGGTTACTCACAGCACAGTATGGGTGTGACAAGGTACGCATCCTCAGAGCGAAATGTGCCAGGAATTCATGCGTCCGACTGTGTGTTAGTCAATGCAGGTCTAAGGATAAAACACCCATACCGTTTTGCTATTCTCAATGGGTTGGAGGACCAAGAGAGAGAGAGAGAGAGAGAGAGAGAGAGAGAGAGAGAGAGAGAGAGAGAGAGAGAGAGAGAGAGAGGATGAAATTTCTCATCGTATCAATCTTCATCATGATTTGAAAAGTATAATCTTAGGAGGAAAGCAATCCTTGAGGCGTACACACTGATAACACTAGCGTACACGACCCGTCAAAAATGACGACTAAATGTTTAAGATATGTTTGCACACACACACGCCCACAGATTCAACCTTTCCCATCCCCTTTTCTCAAGCGAAAAACAATTAAACCTGCTAATGCAGTTGATAATTCTATGCCTATGCGGTTGTTGCAAGAGTAGGCCTATGTGGTTGTTGCAAGAGTAGGCCTATGCGGTTGTTGCAAGAGTAGGGCTATGCGGTTGTTGCAAGAGTAGGCCTATGTGGTTGTTGCAAGAAATACAGGCAGAATAGTACTTCAAATAAGCCATTTTTTTAAATGTAAACTGAAGTGGATCAATCTTTTATGAAATACTTTCCGAGATTCTGTGATACGAAAATCTATCTTGTGGTTCTATTTATTTATATATTTTGTTTTGCGACAGTCGCCTTTGTGTGTAATTTCTATATATGTAAAATTGTCTTATTTCTATTTATATGTAATTAATGGAAAAGAACATTAATTGTTATAGTAGTCAATTGGAGACAAACACACAAATCCACCTCCGAGAGTTTCCCCCCCCCAAAAAAAAAAATATTGTAATTTTTTCGGCCATTATAGAATTATTTTTTATTTATAAAACGTTCTTTTTAATTATATCATCCGTCTCCTATATTATATCGCCAGTTTCCAGAATTATATCATCTATTTCTTGTTATAAAAAAAGTGTAAACATCAAAACAGGAAGCAGCCAAAAGCAGTAGACGATTCTAAGCGTCAGCTGACTCGCAGGTATATTGGATTTCTGCTCACAACTACTCGACGTGATGCTGACACATTGTTTACTATAGGTCGGCCTTGACATTCCCTCGCCTCTTGGGAAGAAGAGAGATTGATTGCTTGCTGCTGGTCCTGTCTCTATGCCTGAGGAAGCAAAAGCCTGTTGAGAAGAAAGAAAAACCTTTTGCGCTTCTGTCTCGATTATTATTATTACTTGCTAAGTTACAACCCTAGAAAAGCAGGATGCTATAAGCCCAGGGGCCCCAACAGGAAAAATAGCCTAATGAGGAAAAGAAACCAGGAAGAATAAAATATACTAAGAAAAGTAACATTTAAAAATATTTCCTATATAAACTATAACAACTTTAACAAAACAAGAAGATGAATATGAAACAATAGTGTGCCCGAGTGTACCTTCAAGCAAGAGAACTCTACCCCAAGACAGTGGAAGACCATGGTACAGAGGATATGGCACTACCGAAGATTAGAGAACAATGGCTTGATTTTGGAGTGTCCTTCTCTTAGAATAGCTGCTTACCATAGCTAAAGAGTCTCTTCTACCCTTACCAAGAGGAAAGTAGCCACGGAACAATTACAGTGCTGTAGTTAACCCCTTGGGTGAAGAAGAATTGTTTGGTAATGTCAGTGGTATTAGGTGTATGAGGACAGAGAAGGATCTGTAGAGAATAGGCCAGACTATTTGGTGTATGTTCAGGCAAAAGGAAAGTAGTATCTGAACGGGTGGTTGGTGCCCTGGCCAATCTATTACCTAGAGGATGCAAAAGCCGTTTTCGCCTTTTGATAAATGTGGCAATTTCTGCTCGAGTTCAAATAGTATTTTATGGTTGGTTGTTTTGTTTGGTTTGTTTAGCTCATAGGAAAGATGGGTGAAAGAAGAGTGAGAACAGTTTGATTGGATTGGATTCAAATTCAATTTACTTTCTCGGATACAAATATATTTCTGGCTAGGTTGATTACACACACATAACACACACACACACACACACACACACATTATATATATATATATATATATATATATATATATATATATATATATATATATATATATATATATATATATATGTGTGTGTGTGTGTGTGTGTGTGAGGGGAAGGGGGGGGGGGTAGTTTTACCATATGTCTTTATCCCCTTTTGGAAACGTCCCTGTTTGGCGGTTTACTGAACTGGGGTTCGAATTTGCTCAACCTCAATAGGTTCTTATAGTGTCTGCAACGTCACCATCCTTGTGAGCTAAGGATGGTGAGCCTTAAGAACTACCTGCTGAGTCATCAGCAGCCATTGTCTGACGTTTCTTGGTCCTTGCTTGGGTTGAGAGAGATCTTGAGTGCTAATCATATGAATATATAGTCAGCCTCTAGGGTATTGTCCTATTAACTAGGACATTGTCTCTATCCCTTGGCTTTGCCATTCATGAGTGGCCTTCAAACCTTCAAGTGGTTGACGCAGAATGAGGAAAGCTATTCTTCTTAACATCTGATGCTGGTACTTCTTCAAAGATGAGTGAACTGGTAGGTAGAACACTAGAACGATCTCTGACCTACCAAACGTGAGCCAAGTGCCCTCTCCACCCTAGCTACAACCTATTGTAGTCGAGTAACAGCCACACACTAAATTAATGCCTAGGCCATTCGAGTCGAAATCAAAACTGGACTATAAATAAGGCTAACGGGACACAACTAAAAGTCTCACCTCGATTTTACATGAATATTCATACATTTGGTCAGTTGTACCTATAGTCAATTTCTTTTAGCGATGCAGATTTGCACCGACTCGCAGCGGTGCCCTTTTAGCTCGGAAAAGTTTACTGATCGCTGATTGGTTGGACGAGATAATTCTAACCAATCAGCGATCAGGAAACTTTTCCGAGCTAGAAGGGCACCGCTGCGAGTCGGTGCAAATCTGCCTCGATAAAAGAAATGGACTATAGTGATCGAAATTGCTCTTAGAGTGTTAAGGATATTATTATCATTAGTGTTGTTGTCATTTCTGTGATATATTCATATCTGTGTCCGTATTTCTCAGAATGATATTTTTTATATATTGTAATGTCCTCACATGTAAATACTAATGATTCTTGTTTTTATATTTCAGGTGAGTACTTCCAACAAGCCTATTGTTACTTCTTGTAGGTAAAAAACTGCCCTCATCTCCCGGGTTTACTTTATGGTGGACACTTGACGGGTTCTATTTCATTTGTGAGTTAAATTTTTCTTAATTTTTGTGTGTGTATGTTAAAGTTCTATCGTTTTTGTTATCCAGCGGATATGTCGATAATCTATTGTTGGGTGTGACTTAAATTTTTACCTGTTAATCCTTCGGTAAATTGACTGAATTGATTTTCAACATCTTTGTTGTAATTAGACTTCATTCATTCAATTGTTGCTGTAAAAGGTTTTTGTCTTTCAATCATCAGATTTCCCACTTAATCTTAATGCATGATAAAACACTTTGAAAGTCTATCCCGGAAGCTAAAAATTAAACTATGCTTTTACCTGCCTCTAATTTCATGATTTAAGTTCATCATAAAAAGACTGGAGTCTTTCTTCTCGCGTCACGGTCTTTGTTAAGGCGAGAGACCATGTCTTTTCGGGGAGCCTTTTTGGCCTCTTTTTATCTTCTGCTCCATGAGAAAACAATTCTTCATCTCATTAACCCCTCAGAATTTCACTCGCGTTAGTTAAGCGAGCTTAAAGCTCGCTTCACACATACGGATTTTCCCCCAAGTGGCCTCTTAGCTTCTATAGGCCACTACCGTGGAACCGCTCTAATTATCAGTATAATTATCAGTATATGCGATTAGTAAATCAGTACTGCTCGAAAGAATTACCGGTCAGAAGATTTGCCTCTAGGAAGAATTACCGTTAGGAAGAATAACCGCTTGGAAGAGTTATTGCTAGGAAGAATAACCGGTTGGAAGATTTACCGCTAGAAAGAATAACCGGTTGGAAGATTTACCACTAGAAAGACTTACCGCGCGGAAGAACTACCGGTTGGAAAAATTACCGCTCGGGTGAATTGCCGCCCGGAAGAATTATCGGTAGAAAGAGTTGCCACTTGGAAATTCGTCCGAGCGGGCAGACAAGGTGTGAAGAGTCTCATTGGTCTTCATTGATTTCTAGTCTTTTGTTAAATGTTCATACTAGAATTTGGCTTGAAAAAGTTGTAAATTAGTAGGTAGTTAATATTTACTTAATATTTATTTGTCGAGTAGATTGGTTAGTTTTGCAATCAAGGATAATATTACTGATGATTTGCTTATTGCTTTGTAAAAGGCATAAAATTTTTCTTAGTTTACCTTATTTTGTAGCTGATAGGGAAGACGGGTGAAAGAAGAGCAAGGACAGTAAGCTAGCTAAGCATATTAGGGAATAGTTTGGAAAGTTAAGTATTGTTAAATGTTGGCAGGTCGGTCTGAATTACTAGTCTCGAAGCAACGCATTATATATATATATATATATATATATATATATATATATATATATATATATATATATATATGAATATATATATATATATATATATATATATATATATATATATATATATATGGATATGTATATATGTATATACGTATATATATACATATATATGTATATATATATATATATATATATATATATATATATATATATATATATATATATATATATATATATATATGTATATATGTATACATAGTTCAAATTATAGATGGTAGTTGGGTTCCTCTCGGGAATCGCAATTTAAGAAAAAATAAAATGGTCAATGTTGCTATCATCATCTTTATTTGGTAGCTTTCAACATAACTTCGGTCATCTTC
>NC_090762.1:46693655-46713655 GCF_036898095.1 Palaemon carinicauda | reverse complement strand
CCATAATAGGTTGATTTGCTGTGAGCGATCAGACTAAAATATCCCACCGTCACCAATCCGCAGTGGCCAGCGAGGTGATGAAAATGGGCAAACCCCAGACATAAAGGACATGGCTGAGACCTTTGTCCTGCAGTAGACTAGAAATGGCTGCCTTTGTTGTTTTTGTCGTTAATGTTCCATCTTCCTTCTCATTATTATTATTATTATCATTATTATTAAATGCTAAGCTACAACCCTAGTTGGAAAAGCAGGATGCTATAAGCGCAGGGGCCCCAACAGGGAAAATAGTCCAGTGAGGAAATGAAACAAGGAAAAATAAAATATCTTAAGAATAGTAACAACAACAAGATAAATATTTCCAATATAAATAATAAAAACTTCAACAAAACAAGAGGAAGAGAAACTAGATAGAACACTGTGCTCGAGTGTACCCTCAAGCAAGAGAACTCTAACCCAAGGCAGTGGAAGACCATGGTACAGAGGCTATGGCACTACCTAAGACTAGAGAACGATGGTTTGATTTTGGAGTGTCCTTCTCCTAGACGAGCTGCTTACCATAGCTAAAGAGTCTCTTCTACCCTTACCAAGAGGAAAGTAGCCATTGAATAATTACATTGCTTTAGTTAACCCCTTGGGTGAAGAAGAATTGTTTGGTAATCTCAATGTTGTCAGGTGTACGAGGACAGAGGAGAATCTGTAAAGAATATGCCAGACTATTCGGTGTCTGTGTAGGCAAAGGGAAAGAACCGTAACCAGAGAGAAGGATCCAATGTAGTACTGTCTGGCCAGTCAAAGGACCCCCTAACTTTCCAGCGGTAGTATCTCAACTTACATGTATGTTTTTATTGCAACATATCAGTGTTGCGGTGCGGCTATCCTTATTGCGTATGTGGTCCTAGATCCTACTTGTATTGAACCGTAACCTTTTCCTTTAGGCCTTTGCTGGTCTTGTCTTCATGATTCCAATTTGCCGCATTCTCTCTCTCTCTCTCTCTCTCTCTCTCTCTCTCTCTCTCTCTCTCTCTCTCTCTCTCTCTCTCTCTCTCTCTCTTAAGTAGATTTTTTTTAATACAGATACAATTTGCAATAAGTATACTCGGGTACACTATTCTATCTTATTTCTCTTCCTCTTGTTTTTTTAAGTTGTTATATTCCTCTTGCCTTATAGCGTTTACTTTTCTTGAAGTTTTGTTACAAAGAATGGTAGCGCAATAAAAGAAACTAGTGGGGCACTCAGTAGAGCGCAGACATCCGCCGCGGCAGCTTATTTCTCGACCCTTTGCTTGACCTTCACCCTGCCTTTTGACCTTAACATGTATCAATTGGCGTGGGCTTTCATACGCAGAAATATGAACAAGTTTGAAGTCAATGTGACAACGATGTCCTAACTCATGACTGATTACGTGAATTGGACATTTTGCTTGACCGTGACCTTTGACCTTGACCTTCCAAATTTTAATCATATGTAGCTTTTTATATAAAAATTAATCCCTGCAAATTTCATTATTCTACAATTTATAGTGGCTAGTAAGCTATTCACAAACACACACTCACAAATATATATTATATGAATATATATATATATATATATATATATATATATATATATATATATATATATATATATATATATATATATACAGTATATACAGTTTATATATATATATATATATATATATATATATATATATATATATATATATATATATATATATATACACACATTTGCAACTTCGTTGCCTGTGTTAAAAAACCCCAGGGCCACTATCCCTTTACTGAACAGTTAATCCCTGCAAGTTTTATTACTCTACGATTAAAATTGTGGCCAGGAAATTGTTCACAAACAAATGCACACAAATCGGGGGTAAAACATAACCTTCCAACTTCGTTGCCGGTGTTAAAAAACAATAGCGCCACTATCCCCAAATACTAGAGTTATCCCCGAATACTAGATAGTCATAAAAACACGTCTTAACCCTACCGGTGTTGGAGTTAGACTGAGAATATCGGTTGGATATCCACAGTCTTCCTAATTGTTTACGAAAATTAATTGATCTTCTTTAAGTATTCATGGATATATTTATTTATTTTTTATATATTTTAGTTAATTTTTTTTTTCAAGTCTAGGTGTCTCCTATAAAAATCAAATATATACAAAGGTATTATAGGGCTTCCGTAAGTATTTCTATTTGTGTATGTGATGATTTCATGTAAATATGTTTCCCTTATACTAGTATTTTTTTTCGTACTCTTGATAAGGAACTAAGCTAAAAAGAAAAGCACAATTCTATGAAAATTGTGTTTATTCGTCATTTTTAACCTTTTGAAAACAAGACTCTTCTTTCTGTGTAGTTGACTGTGCTTGGTCCCGTTCCACTTCCTAGAATGAGAGAGATCTCACAGTATTGCAATTGTCCGTTTCAGTAGAGTCGTTTTTTTTTTTTTTTTTTTTTTTTTTTTTTTTTGAATACAACTCTGCAAACACAACTCATTATCATCTCTTCAAATATTTCCATTTCTTTTTTTTTCTTTTTTCTTTTTGAAAAAAATATTCATATGAAGAAATTGAAAACCTTTGAATTTAATGCTACGCAATTCCTATATTCATACCAGTGTCAGTATAATTATGAATTAAATAAAGAAAAAAATTCAGTATTCGAGTATGTAGGCCTACTTTAGGGTAGATCACATTATTAGAGTAATTTTACCGTCATTTTAATCATGGGAACCGTGATGTTCAATTATTTTATTATCTGTGAATCCTTTTTTTTTTTTTTTTTTTTTTTTTTTTCCCAAGAACTTTATGGCTTTTGGGGTAGACCGTAGTCCCGATCAGCTGCCCTGCCTGACATTGCTTAGACCCCGGCAAGGTATGAATATCTAATCAATATCTGAATAATATCAAAATCTTGATAATTAGAATAAAGGAATATAACTTCAAACTTTCCTTCATGAAACATTGAGTGATGTTTTCCTGGCATTTTTTTTCTTTCTTTTTCCTTTTTGTCTTTTATTAGGAAATGGTCTTCCAATGTCTTGGGTTAGAGTTCCCTTGCTTGAGGGTACACTCGGGCACACTATTCTATCTAATTTCTCTTCCTCTTGTTTTGTTAAAGTTTTTATAGTTTATATAGGAAATATTTAATTTAATGTTTTTGCTGTTCTTAAAATATTCTATTTTTCCTTGTTTCCTATTCTCACTGGGCTATTTTCCCTGGTGGGGGCTTGGGGCTTATGGCATCCTGCTTTTCCAACTAGGGTTGTTGCTTAGCAAGTAATAATAATAATATTAATAATAATAATGATAATGCATATTCATAATCTTACAATTTGGAACTACAAACTTCGATAAAACGTCTTGCCAGATCTGTTCTTTCTCGAGACATGTAAACGGTTTGATTCCATTTGGATTTTATTTATATATCTCCTTGAGCTTTTTGTTTTCCTTCGAGCAAGGACAGATTTTATTACAGTTTATTTGGCACATTTTAATAACTTTTGGAACTCGGAGAATTGGACAATTTTTATCGCATTTATTGCTAATTGACAAAGTTTCTGGTTCGTCGTGAGCACTGCTGTTGTGGTTTTTGATTTGTTAGGAGAGAGAGAGAGAGAGAGAGAGAGAGAGAGAGAGAGAGAGAGAGAGAGAGAGAGAGAGAGATTTCTCCTACTCATCATGGCTCCAGAGAGGAACAACCCAAGGATTATTGCAGATCATAGGGGAGAGGAAAAAGCTAAAAACTCCAACAACGTAGTGTGTCTGTGCGTTGCGTGTACTTATGTAAAATTATATTAGTTTTACCCATATGCATATATAGCCCTATTGTTTATCTTACAAGCATATCGTGTATATGTTACATGAGGCGGTCTATTTTTCATCTTTATACATGAACTTCATTATATGAGAAGCATTCAGTAATGAATGACGGAGACATAGTGACAGACATTACAAAGCATCTCCTGAGATGAAGATGAAAGTGGGCGGAGCTAGAGTTGCAGCATCGTCTTTGGCAGTTACCAATTCAGCTACTTATAGTCTATTATTAACACACGCCTGAGATGGGACATTTGACGAACGTCTGATGGACATTTAATCACCAGTTCGCGATGAGCTTTAATGGTGTCAGAACGTCTGGACATTTCAATCTTGAGATGAATGCCACGAGATTCTTAACAGTCGACATTCGGGTCTGTGGAATCTTCAAGATTCAATTGAAGGAAGAAAGTGTCTTTTTGTTTTTTTATGAATAAAGAGCGGACAGACCGGTGTGATTTCTTATGTCTCCAAGAGTAATGTTCCCGTATACTGAAAGAGAATGTTCGCAGAGTCTGGTTAAAATACGTCGTAAAGATATGGTAAGGGAAAAAGGTCATGGTTGAGACAATAGTGTCAATAACTAC
The DNA here is from genome assembly GCF_036898095.1 of Palaemon carinicauda. Taxonomy (NCBI): domain Eukaryota; kingdom Metazoa; phylum Arthropoda; class Malacostraca; order Decapoda; family Palaemonidae; genus Palaemon; species Palaemon carinicauda. The sequence goes on along the minus strand of NC_090762.1, from coordinate 46,709,254 downwards.
ACCAGGTTACTCAACTGACAACTGACTTTTTTGTCGATATGTTATATGGAATTGATTACCCCTAATACATGCATACATACATACATGATTACATTAACAACAACAAATACAGCCGTTTCCAGTTCACTGCAGGACAAAGGCCTCTTACATGTCCGTATTCATGTTTGGGTTTTGGCCAGTTTTCATCACCTCGCTGGCCACTGCAGATTGAAGATGGGATACTTAAATCTGACTGCTCACAGCAAACCAACCTAATATGGGTAGCCCTGACTAGTACAGCTATGCTGATCCTGGCGATACACAAACCCTTTCATCATATTAAGGTATCCCCACTTACATACATACATACATACATACATACATATATATATATATATATATATATATATATATATATATATATATATATATATACATATATATATATATATATATATATATATATATATATATATATATACTGTATATATATATATATATAAATATATATATATATATTTATATATATATATATATATATATATATATATATATATATATATATATATATATATAAGGTTTTTAGTTTTTACTACATACATGGTATTGCTTTATCATTTATCTTACAAGCATATCGAATATATGTTATATGAAGCGGTCTGTTCTTCATCTTTATACATCAACTTATATATATATATATATATATATATATATATATATATATATATATATATATATATATATATATATATATATATATATATGTGTGTGTGTGTGTGTGTCAGTGAATGAAGTTCAAGAGCAAATGGTGAAACTTGGATGCCAGCCAATATTAATTAATGTCACGTCACTGGGAAACAGCTGCGTAAGACGAAGGAAATGTCATTTTGCTGAACTTTCTGTATTGAAGGTTGAAAGCTTCCCTGGGCAGTTCGACGTATTCAGTTTGCAACATGAAAGTCTTGAGTAGCTTATGACCATTAATAAAACGTCTCTCCTTATGAAAGCCTCATCTGCAATGCGAGGTTTATTTAGAAGTGTGCCTCGAATACCAAAACAAGGAGGTTATCTGAAGAGCTTTGTTTGTTAGTATCAGCTTAGAGGTTTTTGTTTCACTCTTAGAGATCTCCTCGGATTAACAACAAATGTTTTGATTTGTCAGCGATAAGTTTTTAAGGTCGGGTATAGGAGAGCCTCATTCATTATCCTCTCTAGGAGGTCTAGCGTCAGTAAGAAGCGGTTTTGGAAGAAAAAAAAAACAAAAAAAAGAAAACCGTAATTTTTATCGGAAATTCTACGTTAAAATATACTGTTCACAGCCGTATTTCAGGAAAATACAAGCGACCGCAATTTTACCCTACTTTGATATAACCTTTTACGGGATGGGGACCGTGATATCACTCCTTTACGTCAATATTTACGTTTTTAAAACAGCAATTGCCTGGCAACATTTATTCCAGGATTTTTGCTGTTTTCATGGAAGTTTTTAACAGTGCATGTAAAATTTAATAGTATTCGAATTTTAAGGCACGGCATTCTTTCCATATGATGACTAAACTGGAGATCACGAGGTTCGACTCTCGACAGAGCTTAAACGTTTTTGGTACATTTCGTTATTTTGTTAAGATTTCTCTTGACCTACGCAGTAAAATATGCATTTAAGATAACCAGTATACAGGAACTAACCACCCCATTCCACTGTGGTCTTTCTCATGATTGAGTTAGAGTTCTCATGCGTGAGGGTACACTCTGGCACCTTATTCTATCTGTTTCCTATTTCCTTTATTCACTGGGCTATTTTTCCCTGTTTGATTCCTTGGGCTTATAGCATCCTGTTTTTCCAACTAGAGATGTAGCTCTGGTAGTAGTAATAGTAGTAGTAGTAGTAGTAGTAGTAGTAGTAGTAGTAGTAGTAGTAGTAGTAATAATAATAATAATAATAATAATAATGATTTATAACTAATAGTAATAGTAATAATAATAAAGAAATATTTTCTTCTCTCTGGGGGAAGTCATTAACGTGAATTAATATTCGGTTTTTAATCGACTGGAACAAGGTTGTTCTTTTGTTCATCCGGCTGAAAGTCGACCCACCAATCCATTACCAAGAGAAAAAATCTTGAGAACAAAAGGGCAAAATTTGTTCTCCAAATACAAATTACGTGAGGTCATTGGGAGGCTGACCTCATAGAGATGCCATGTTCTGTATAATGCCTTATGTATCTGTATGTTTGTATGTCTATAGATGTAACGACCGCAGGTTTAGGAAAATAGGATGGTAAAAAAAAACAAAAAAACATCTGGGTAAATAGTGGATGAAAACCTTATGAGAATCGAGGTAAAAATCACTCCTTTTCTATACAGGTAATTAAATTCTTTCCAGAACTTTTTGTAGGTGATCAACGTGGATTACTGTGTAGGGTTTTGACAGGCTACTGCTCCTGATTATGTTGTTGATACAATGAAAACTCAGTTTCATCCTGTTAAGTCTGGAGGAACTGCTTGGCGTTGCTCTCCTGAACTGGATTCTTTGAAGTCGAATCACCCAAAAGGTGGACTTGAATGGTGTGATTTATTTCTGGCTTCCTGTGGAAAAGCCTTCTTGTGTAGTGGTTGGGATTACCTTTGAAAGCAGATCCTGGGGGGTGGGGGGGGGGGGGTGAGAGACGGATGAGGATTAATGCTAGAGGGAGGTTTAAGAAGTGGGACAGTCTCCGCGAGAGAGAGAGAGAGAGAGAGAGAGAGAGAGAGAGAGAGAGAGAGAGATTTGTGGGATGGAATTGGGAATTGGGAAAGGCAGATTTGCAAGGTTTATCCTGTGCAAATAAGCCTTTCCTTTCAGCCGCTCTCCCGTCCAGTGTAAGGAAGATAGATAGACGATAGATAGATAAAGAATGAGAAACTGAAGGAAATTTTTAATTATGTCATGAGAATAGAGAATTACATAGTTTAGGCACTATTATTATTATTATTATTATTATTATTATTATTATTATTATTATTATTATTATTATTATTATTATTATTAGCTAAGCTACAAACTCAGTTGGAAAAGCAGGATGCTATAAGTCCAAGAGCTCAAACAAGGAAAATATCCCAATGAGGAAAGGAAGTAAATGAATTACAAGCGAAGTAATGAATGATTAATATAAAAAAAATTATGGCTCACAGTTTGGCTGAGCACTGATATATTCTCTCTCTCTCTCTCTCTCTCTCTCTCTCTCTCTCTCTCTCTCTCTCTCTCTCTCTCTCTCTCTCTCTCTCTCTCTGTGGAATGCTTTGTTTACTCCTGTTATGTCAAGAGGTTTAATTATTTCGTTATTTCTGATGCTAAACTCGTAATTCAATATCACAACGAAGGAAATTTTATCGGTACCTTATTATTATTGTTATTATTATTATTATTATTATTATTATTATTATTATTATTATTATTATTATTATTATTATCATCATCTTCATCATCTTATCATTCTTATTATTATTATTATTATTATTATTATTATTATTATTATTATTATTACTATTATTATTATTATTATTATTATTGTTATTATTATTACCACCATCATTATCATCCTGTTATCATTATTATCATCATCATTATCATCATCATAATCTTATTATTATTATTATTATTATTATTATTATTATTATTATTATTATTATTATTTATACCACCATCACCATCATCCTATTATCATTATTATCATCATCATTACTATCATCATCATCATCTTATCATTCTCATTATTATTATTATTATTATCATCTTCTTTACTATCATCATCATCATCATCATCATCATCTTATCATTCTCATTATTATTATTATTATTATTTATACCACCACCATCATCATCCTATTATCATTATTGTTATCATTATTATCATCATCATTACTATCATCATCATCATCTTATTATTATTATTATTATCATTATTATTATTATTATTACAAGCTATTTTATAACCAGTGATCAGGAAAGGGAACCAGTGAAAATAACACCAATAGAGCATAAACTACAACCCTCTTTCATTAGAATATTAGTGGTCCATTCGTCGAGGTTAAGGTATTCAATGAATTTAAATGAGTATATTTTGCCCCCCTGAAGAGTCATGCAATATATGAAAACTTTAGACTAAAATATCATATCATGTGAAAGCTTGACCCATGAACAACATCTGAATTAGTCTAATCTGTTTTCTGAAAGCATGGATTTTAATTTTTGTTTGCTGAAAGCGTATGTTTTTTGGGGTTGGGAGCATGAATTTATTTTTGGGGGGTTGGGAGCATGAATTTATTTTTGGGGGGTTGGGAGCATGAATTTATTTTTGGGGGTTTGGGAGCATGAATTTATTTTTGGGGGTTGGGAGCATGAATTTATTTTTGGGGGGTCGGGAGCATGAATTTATTTTGGGGGGGTCGGGAGCATGAATTTATTTTGGGGGGTTGGGAGCATGAATTTATTTTTGGGGGGTTGGGAGCATGAATTTATTTTCTGTTTGCTGAAAGCATGAATTTTTTTTATTAATTTTTGAAAGCGGGAATTTATTTTCTGTTTGCTGAAAACATGAATTTATTCTCCGTTTTCTGAAAGCATGAATTTCTTGATTTTAGAAAGCATGAATTTATTTTCTGTGTGTTGAAAACGTGAATTTATTACCTGTGTGTTGAAAACGTGAATTTATTTTCTGTTTGCTGAAAGCATGAATTTCTTATTTAATTTAGGAAGCATGAATTTTTTTTACGTTTGCTGAAGGCATGAATTTCTTATTTATTTTAGAAAGCATGAATTTATTTTCTATTTGCTGAAAGCAGGAATTTATTTTTTGTTTTCTGAAGGCATGAATTTATTTTCTGTTGGCTTTAAGTCTTGCTTTGAGACATCTGTCAACATTGCAGGATTAACAGAGAGAGAGAGAGAGAGAGAGAGAGAGAGAGAGAGAGAGAGAGAGAGAGAGAGAGAGAGAGAGAGAGAGAGAGAGCTTGGTCAATTGCTCGCCTGTTACAGATTACGGATTCAGTATCTCATGTCATTCTTTAGTGACTTCATCATCAATCTCTTTTATAATTTATCTTCAGGAATTTAATATCTAATACATGTGAAGTCCGCTTGAGGTTAGGGGTGGGGGGGGGGGGGGTGTTCCTGTGAATGCCATTTGACGATTCGAGTGAAATCAAATCTCGTGTTTACCGGTACCAGACCTTCAATTGGTTTGATAAATGACTTGGGTACTTTGGTGAGCTAAAGGTTAGACAATATATCTTGTGGGGTTTACTGATACATGCGCTTGTGGCATTCTAGGAAGGGGATCAATCAACGATAGCTTAGAATGTAATTGATTGAATGACGTCAAATTTCGTCATTTGGATTATAATCGCTACCCAAATGGGACGATTGGATTTTGAACGCAGCCCTAATCTGTTTATTGGATTTTGATCGCAGCCCAAATGTGATGATTGGGTTTTGAATGCTGCCCAAATCTTTTGATTGGATTTTGATCGCAGCCCAAATGTTATAATTGGGTTTTGAATGCTGCCCAAATCTGTTGGTTGGATTTTGATCGCAGCCCAAATGTGATGATTGGGTTTTGAACACAGCCCAAATGTGATTATTGAATTTTGAATGGAGTCCAAATGTTATGATTGAATTTTAATCGCAGTCCAAATGTGAAGATTGGATTTTGAATGCTGCCCAAATCTGTTGATTGGATTTTGATCTTAGTCCAAATGTGATGATGGGATTTTGATCACTACCTAATTCTGATGAACCCCTTGTTTGAAATGTAAGGTGCTCAGTTCGTTGAATGTACGGTATTTAGGAGAGTGAATTCGACCACTGTTCTTCGAAGGGATTCCAATTCTTAAATTCCCATGGTGCTCTTCACTCTCTGTCATGGAAGTGATTCCAAATCTTGAATTCCCATGATGCTCTTCACTCTCTGTCTTTGAATTAATTCCAAATCTTGAGTTCCCATGGTGCTCTTCACTCTCTGTCTTTGAATTAATTCCAAATCTTGAGTTCCCATGGTGCTCTTCACTCTCTGTCTTTGAAGTGATTCCAAATCTTGAATTCCCATGATGCTCTTCACTCTCTGTCTTTGAATTAATTCCAAATCTTGAGTTCCCATGGTGCTCTTCACTCTCTGTCTTTGAAGTGATTCCAAATCTTGAAATCCCATGGTGCTCTTCACTTTCTGTCTTTGAAGTGATTCCAAATCTTGAATTCCCATGATGCTCTTCACTCTCTGTCTTTGAATTAATTCCAAATCTTGAATTCCCATGGTGCTCTTCACTCTCTGTCTTTGAAGTGATTCCAAATCTTGAAATCCCATGGTGCTCTTCACTTTCTGTCTTTGAAGTGATTCCAAATCTTGAATTCCCATGATGCTCTTCACTCTCTGTCTTTGAATTAATTCCAAATCTTGAGTTCCCATGGTGCTCTTCACTCTCTGTCTTTGAAGTGATTCCAAATCTTGAAATCCCATGGTGCTCTTCACTTTCTGTCTTTGAAGTGATTCCAAATCTTGAATTCCCATGGTGCTCTTCACTCTCTGTCTTTGAATTAATTCCAAATCTTGAGTTCCCATGGTGCTCTTCACTCTCTGTCTTTGAAGTAATTCGAAATCTTGAATTCTCATGGTGCCCTTCACTCTCTGTCTTTGAAGTGATTCCAAATCTTGAATTCCCATGGTGCCCTTCACTCTCTGTCTTTGAAGTAATTCCAAATCTTGAATTCTCATGGTGTTCTTCACTCTCTGTCTAGGAAATGATTCCAAATATTAAATTCCACGATTCTCCTCCGGACCTGAGAAACGATACAGCCTGCAATGTAAGAATAGACGGGATTTCAATAAAGACACCTCAGATTGGGGTTTAGCATTTCAAGATACACTTAGGAGCTCGCTTGAAATCAGAGATGGCAAATGAAATCTGTACACCCCACCAACCACTCTGGCTAATTCCATCACTGCCTTGTTTTCTTAAGCCCTTTGGGAGGGACGAGGCCACATTGCATGTTGTACAGTATGTACTCTTGCGTGAAACGTCTGCTGTATCCCTGCGTGAGACTTGAATGGTCACTAACAGCTTGGAGGCAAGCAACCAATGACTGCCTCCGAAGGCAAACACAAGTGGCCCAGCCAGGATTAGTTTTACTACGTCAACAAACACACTTTACTCACGTGCGTCTATTTGTTGATCGTTCTCCCATGTTGCCCTGTATCTGCTGTCGCCGTTGGAATCCTTAAGTACATCAGCGATGGCTCCTCAGAGCAGGAAAGGGTCTGCTTGCTGGTGCTTGAGGGGTGAGGGGGAAGGGGTAGGCCGCAGCTTTATTTTTTTCTTTTTTTTTTTTTTTGGTATAGTACTTTGAAGTTATTATCTACCTGGATTTTGACTCTCTCTCTCTCTCTCTCCTCTCTCTCTCTCTCTCTCTCTCTCTCTCTCTCTCTCTGAGGGACCTGGGGGAACCCAAACATAGAATAAGGCAATAAGACTCTCTCTCTCTCTCTCTCTCTCTCTCTCTCTCTCTCTCTCTCTCTCTCTCTCTCTCTCTCTCTCTCTCTCTCTCTCTGTGCATATATGTGTATATATAAACACATTATATTTATATTCATATATGTATACTCAATTCTCTCTCTCTCTCTCTCTCTCTCTCTCTCTCTCTCTCTCTCTCTCTCTCTCTCTCTCTCTCTATATATATATATATATACATATATATTTATAATATATATATATATATATATATATATATTTACATATATATTTATAATATATATATATATATATATATATATATATATATATATATATGTGTGTGTGTGTGTGTGTGTGTGTGTGTGTGTGTGTGTGTGCATACATGCATACATATATGTATGTACATATACACATTTACATATATATATATATATATATATATATATATATATATATATATATATATATATATATATATATATATATGTAAATGTGTATATGTATATGTGTATATATATGTATATATATATACATTTATATATATATACATATATACATACATACATACAATACATATACATGTGTGTTCTTGATCTATAAAATATACAAAGATAAACAAATAGATGTTTATCTATCGATAACCGCGTGTTATCTGATTACCTGCTCAAATGACTGTCTCATTTTCTGCTCCGCTGTCTGTCTCCTTTCAATAAAAAGATGGGACTTCAAGTGACTTCTTTAGAAAGATTAATGAACATTATGTTTATTCCTTGCCGGAGAAGATATACAAAGGATAAGTTTATTAAAACATGAATGTCAATAAATAAGAGACTGTTTACGTACGATTAGGCTTCAAGAGGTCCTTCATATGGGATGTTCGAATCCCTTTCTGTTTAGGCTATTTTTTCTTCTCTGTTGGAGGCCTTGGGCTTATAGCAGCCTGCCTTTCTAACTAGGTTTGTAGCTTTGCTAAGAATAATAATAATAATAATAATAATAATAATGATAATAATAATAATAATAATAATAGTAGTAGTAGTAATAACTAAAATTAAATGCGGAGGCCGACGGGGTGGATAACTCAATGTCCTGTTTTAGTTAAGATCTTGATAGAAAACAGAATTCAAATCTACTAGATTGAGAGTTTTGCAATGTGATTTTGCCTCTGCTGTTTTCGCAAAATTGACCTCTCAATCAGACCTAAGTCAGCTGGGGTTGAATTGGATTTAATTCGTAAAATATTCAAGCTGAAAATGGACTAAATTGGATGGTTAAAATGCGCGAACTGCAACCGTAATTGACTTGCAAAGAAGAATATTTTGCAAGTAAATGAAAAATTTTCATTTGGCTCATGTACAATTATACTGCTGCTACTATGAATAAAACAAATGTTATGTCGTGGCTGGAGGTTTATTTCACATTTGTTTCATTTTTTTTATTTATCTAATGCTACTGGTTGTATTGCCTTCCATCCTTTGTACTTTACCATTTACCTTTAGCCCTTTTTATTCCATGTAGAGATTTCTAACTCTTTCAATTATTTCTTACTAAATTTATGACATTTATGATGAATCTTTTTGGCAAGTCTGTAAATCTAGATAAGGGTCACCGGTGGCCCTGTGTTGCCGTGATCAGAAAAGCTGTGCTAGTCAGGGCCACCCATACTAGGTTGGTTTTCTGTGAGTGATTCAGACTGAAGTCTCTCGCCATCACTAATCCGGAATGGCCAACGTGGTGATGAAATTTTATATATATATATATATATATATATATATATATATATATATATATATATATATATATATATATATATATATATATATTTATGTGTATATACTGTATACACACACATATATATATATATATATGTGTGTGTGTGTGTGTGTGTATAATATATATATATATATATATATATATATATATATATATATATATATATATATATATATATATATATATACACATATGTATACATAGTTATGTGTTTGATTATGTTATTATCCATAACATGATTAAAATATCAAGGGCTGGGTTTTTATGTATAAAATCTATAATGGCCAGCGAGTTTCCTATCTTCTTCCATGGACACTTTCCCTCGCACATAAGACATTCAGATTCCTCCTGAATATAATTCAAAAGGTCTCACAACAACAACAACATAAACATAACCAAAATCCTACATCCCTATTACACAAGCACTATCCCTATTGTTCTGGAAATAAGGAAAACTCTCAAAGGTATGATAAATCTTTTGTGGGATTTAACGGAATAAATTTGTCCCAGATGTCAATTGAGAACCAGTGATTTGTAAGAGACGCCCATATAAATTATACAAATTTTAACCATGAAAGTAGATGCAGTCACTATAAACCTTCCCATTCATCTAAAAATGTTGTATTATTATTGTTGTTATTATTATTATTATTATTATTATTATTATTATTATTATTATTATTATTATTATTATAATTATTATCATCATCATGATTATTATTATTATCATCATCATTATTATTATTAGCTGGAAAAGCTAGGTGCTATAAGCCTTATATTGGCTCCAACAGGGTTGTGATGGCCGATGTAGTAACGTCCTTGACTGGTGAACGCCAGAATGGGGTTTGAGTCCCGCTCAAACACGTTAGTTTCTTTGGTCGCTGCAACCTCACCATCCTTGTGAGCTAAGGATGGTGGGTTTTGGGGAGCCTATAGGTCTATCTGCTGAGTCATCAGCAGCCATTGCCTGGCCCTCCTTGGTCTTAGTTGGTTGGAGAGGGGCATGGGAGCTGATCATATGTATATATGGTCAGTTTCTATGGCATTGTCCTACTTGATAGGGCAGTGTTACTGTCCCTTGCCTCTGCCATTCATGAGCGGCCTTTACACCTTGAAGAAGGAACCATTCCCAGTGAGGAAAGTAAATAAGGAAACATAGAATATTGTGCTTCAGTGTACCCTAAAGCAAGAGATACTTGTTGCTTTTTTAAGCAAACAGCCCCAAGGATCATAAATGCCAGTTAGTATTCTCGTTCCTGATTTTCGGACCTGCAAAAGTCCTTCTCATGTGGGTGTTTTTTTTTTTTTTTTTTTTTAAGCTGTGGTGTACTATCCAAGTCATCGGGTTTCAAATGATGTATTACTGTCCAAAACATACCGTTTAATATAACTTTTTATTTTTTATTTTTTATTTATTTCTTTATTTTTTTACGGCGTTTAATAATAACTTAAGAAATGCATAAAGAATAAAACAAAAGGAAGAGACAGACGAGAGAACAATGGGCTCAAACATAGGCTTCGTTGGCTCCACTGTAAATCTAATTCTATTATTAGAGAATAAAGAAACAGAAACTTTGGCAGGAAATGCCCTCGGGAAAAAGGGAGACTCAAAGACTCCCTCTTCAAAGCTTAAACTTGTCATGTTAGTTCCCGAATTCAATTAACTTCCTAATGAAAACAAGTTTTGAGAAATCCCTTTCAATTGTAGTAGCGTCATTGAGAGGAACGAGTCTGCTCGTTTGTTTACCATCCGAGAAGATCTTGGGATACATTATCACATGAAATAAAATGTTTTCTTCTACCCTGACTTAATGGGCTCGTCATTGGCTCCCAATAAGTCTGGATCCGTAATATCGAAGTGACTCGCTGCTCCATTTTACTGATTTAATTTCATAAGTACTGTTGGACTCTGGAATTCCTTGCACACTTCGCTCTGAGGCAAAATCTTGCGTTCAGTCCTGAACACCACTTTTGCCTTCTCTCCTTTACTCTAGCTTCTTGCTTCCTCGTTGTGACAGGGTGCACTTCCTCAGTGAGGTGTACCAGTAACTCTAGCTTCTTGCTTCCTCGTTGTGACAGGGTGCACTTCCTCAGTGAGGTGTACCAGTAATTCCTCAGTCCGACTGTACTTCCTTTTTTTATACAACTTGTTTAAAGAAATGTCTTTCTTATTCTGTTCAACTCTTTCTGACTCGAGATGGTTTTTATTCACAGGGACTAATGTAGTTTTTCCCCTCAAGAGATTCCGTAAGGGGCGGTGAACTTTTTCCGTTACTTAGGCGTCTTAGCATAGTTCCTTGGGCTCCTAAATTCGTTTACATTTTAGTGTCTTACTTTAATCCCCTTTCCTTTTCCTTTCCTTGGTTTTGTTGTACAGTTGGCTTCATTAATTTTGGTACACTTCACGGGAAGTCAAGAAATCCGACAGCTGTATATTGTAGCAGGTAACGCTGTGTTTAGCAAAAGAGAAACTGTTGGCAACGCTGCCTGTCAAACAAAGTTGCTGAGCTTGTAAAAACGTAATCAGAAGCCTTTTTATCAATTTTACGAAGTGATATTATTAGAATAACATTGTTTTACTATATTGAACTTACAAGGTATACAAGATATTTTACTTTGTAGTTTTCATAAAAATCTCGCCCCAAAAGCAGTCTAGCTAAGGGAAAAAAATATAACACTTTATTCCCCGTTTTTCTTCGAGGTTGTGGTGGCCTATTGGAAACGTTCTTTCCTGGCTATCTGCGGGACTGGAGTTCGAATTCCGCTCAAGTTCGGTAGCCTCTTGTAGTGTCTGCAACCTCACCATCCTTGTGACCTAAGGAAGGTGGGTTTTGGGGAATTTTTCATTGATAAGGGGAACAACAAAGATTACAGAGATGGTAAAGAAAATCCAAGAAAAGAGACTCCACTGGCTTGGGCACGTAATGAGAAGAGACTAGGAATATGTTGGGAGGAGAATGTTGGAGATGGATGTTCCAGGTAGGGGGAGGAGGATGGAGTGTGAAATAGCAGATATGGAGAAGAAAGATCTCACAGTGGAGGACATCAGAGACAGAAGAAATTGGAAACGTCTCTCTAGAAATAGTAACCCTGCATAGCGGGAAAAACTTTAGAAGAAGAAGAAGAAGAAGAAGGATGGCTCCACAAGATCTTACCATTTCGATTCTTTGGGCGTCTTTTGGAAATGGTTGTTAGTCGCCATGCTCTTTAAAAACTGTCTTCGATGTGCATAACTTAGTGCTTTGATCAACACAGTCATTCTGGTAGCCTATTGGCAACGTTCCTGCCTGGCTCTTTGCTGGACTGCTGTTCGAAACCCGATTAAGCTCGATAGTTTCTTACAGTGTCTGCAACCTCACCATCCTTGTGACTTAAGGCTGGGCATTCGGGAGAGCCTATAAGTCTACATGCTGAGTCATCAGCAACCATTGCCTGACTCTCCCTGGTCGTAGCTTGGATGGAGAAGGGACTTGGACGCTGATCACATGTATATGGTTAGTCTCTAGGGCATCGTCCAGCTAGTTAGGGCATTACTGATTTGATATATTTTGTGATGAAATTGTGTGAAATACAAATTGTCATTTCTCTGTATTTTACGAAATTAATTATATATAAGCAATTGAAATTGCTGCGTAAATTTAAAACTTAATATAAAGTTTGAATAAATAATACATCAACTCACAATTATTGTCATTTATCAACAGAAATTACTTTTCAAAGTGTTAAGGCCCCTACGCACGATCAATTTTTTCGTCAATTGATATCAATTTATTGACGTCAATGAATTGATGGAGAAATTGGCCGTGTGTAGGGGACATTGATATCAATTTAATTGAAACAATTTCATTGAATCAATTCATTGAGAGATCAAAGATCCTTTGATATTTATTGATGGGTATTCAATAAAATTGATCGCTTTGGAGTGTCCAGAGCAAGCACTATTCCTAGAGCCACAGATGCTTTCATCTCGAAGTTATGAATCAAACTGAAAATTGAAGTAAAATCATTGACCGTGTGTATGCACAGTGATTTCCTCAATTTCATTGTCGTCAATAAATTGATATCAATTAATTGACGAAAAAATTGATCGTGTTTAGGGGCCTTTAGGTCAGTAATCTCGTTCCGTAAGGCAGCACCCTCTGTCACCGAAGCTTGAAATTAATAACTTTGTATTAAATGAAGAAAGAAACATTCACTCCTTCCACTCACGTTTTACAAATATTTCTACATTTTCACCACGAACCAAATACAATGTAAAATATACCTTTCTACTTAGTAATGGACGGGGAATCAGTAACCCCAAAAGAACTTTTTAATTTAATTAAAACTAGACTGAATGTTATTCATTCAAACAAAGTTGCATAAAGAAAGAAAATACAGTTGGACAGGAATTTCAATCACACCTCACTCTGAAGAATCGCATTTTTCCACACCCGCAGCGAGTAACCAAACAATTATAGTCAATTCTTTTTTGTGAGGCAGATTTGTTCTGACTCGCAGAGGTGCCCTTTAAGCTTGGAAAAGTTTCCTAACAGCTGATTGGTCGGACAAAAATACTTCCGACCAGTCAGATGTTAGGAAACTTTTCATAGCTAAAAGGCACCTCTGCGAGTCGGTGCAAATCTGCCTCACTAAAAAGAATTGACTTTAGAGTAAAGTACAGATGGCAGAAGTGGCATTCAGGACTAAATACAAGAACCTGCCGAGGAGGAAGAGTGTGGCAGGGTGCACTTCCTCAAAGTGAGGTGTGCTAGGAGTTCCCGAGTCCAACTGTACGTAATTACCTCCGTCAACTAAGTTGGGGTAGAGTTTATGTTTTCGCCTATATTTGTTTGTATGTGGACAACTTCCTGACCACAATTTCCATCATAGAGTTGTGAAACTTTCTGGGATTAATTGTTATGTTAAGACGCGGAAATGATTCTATTTTGTAAGTCCTACGTCAAAAATCAAGGTCAAGGTCCTGCAAAAGGTAGACCTAATTAAGCCTAATCTTAACCCCAAGTTCGTACGTGGTTGTCACACAAACGTCAAATACACCAAAGGTCTAAACTGATTCTGGGAAAGGCAAGCTGGTTTCGAGAAATGAGCTGCCATGGCGGAGGTCTGCACTCTCAGAGAGTTTCTCCAGTTGTTCATTTTGTAAAAAGGAATATGAATTGATGAATAACACCCTCGTCTCATTTTCTGTCGGTTTCGCTTTCCCGTTGGTTTTATAGTTCACAGTATCGGGGTAGATTTGAGTTCGATAGCCATCCAGGGAGATCGGAATAGCCACGCTTTCCCTTTTGGGTTGGAATTGGAATTTGGTTGGAATTGCCAACGTTAAACTCGCTGCCGTAATTTATAGCTCGGCAACCATAAGCCTAGTGGGGTGGAATCGGTAAGTGCTGGCATTTATACTGAGGTCCAGGAGAATGATTATATATGTAAGCACACACACACACACACACACACATATATATATATATATATATATATATATATATATATATATATATATATATATATATATATATATATATACTTATCAGTCATAAATCTACACGTGACATATATTAAAGGGTAAAATCCACAGGAAACAGGAAAGGAAAAGACCAGGTACCAAGCGCTTTCGTGTATTACGTACACGTAATACACGAAAGCGCTTGGTACCTGGTCTTTTCCTTTCCTGTTTCCTCTGGATTTTACCCTTTAATATATATATATATATATATATATATATATATATATATATATATATATATATATATATATATATATATATATATATATATATATATATATATATGTATATATATATATATATAGATATATAGATATATAGATATATATATATATATATATATATATATATATATATATATATATATATATATATATATACTGATTCATTATATATAACAAAACACAACCATTAACAAATGCAACCGTTTTTAGGCCACTGCAATACTAAGGCCTCAGACATGTCCTTATTCATGTTTGGGGTTTTGCCAGTTTTCATCACAACGCTGCTGGCCAGTATGGATTGGTGGTGATGGGAGATGGGGGGTGATCGTTCACAGCAAACCAAGCTACTATGAGATTCAGGGCCTCTGTAACACGGTTTTTTGGACTTTGCTCCTTATCAAAGCATCGGATGTAGCTGAAAGTTGACATATGTATATTTTACAACCACACACAAATTTTGTCAGCATTATCAATAACCTAAACCCGATAGTTTTAGTTTTTATAGAGTAAAAATGATCTAGCTGACGCCATGGCCAGTGATAACGAGCCAAGAGTCGAAAACATTCATTACGTAAGCAATGTAAACACCTATTGAGAAAATTTTGCCCCGCCCATCCACCAGACACCCATTCACC
>NC_090762.1:46683655-46686155 GCF_036898095.1 Palaemon carinicauda | reverse complement strand
TCAATCTACCAATCCCCCTATTTTGAGTTGACTATTAATCTCTGCTCAACATAGTGATAAAATTTCTTCCCTCTCTAACCATTTACCTTCCATCTAACTATCTAATTCCAACCATCTATCCAACCCGACTTACCCTCAATCTACCAATCCCCCTATTTTGAGTTGACTATTAATCTCTGCTCAACATAGTGATAAAATTTCTTCCCTCTCTAACCATTTACCTTCCATCTAACTATCTAATTCCAACCATCTATCCAACCTGACTTACCCTCAATCTACCAATCCCCCTATTTTGAGTTGACTATTAATCTCTGCTCAACATAGGCATAAAATTCCTTACCTTTCTAACCATTTACCTTCCATCTAACTATCCAGTTCCAGCCATATATCCAACCCGATTTACCCTCAATCTACCAATCCCCCTATTTTGAGTTGAGTATTAATCTCTGCTCAACATAGGCATAAAATTCCTTACCTTTCTAACCATTTACCTTCCATCTAACTATCCAGTTCCAGCCATATATCCAACCCGATTTACCCTCAATCTACCAATCCCCCTATTTTGAGTTGAGTATTAATCTCTGCTCAACATAGGCATAAAATTCCTTACCTTTCTAACCATTTACCTTCCATCTAACTATCCAGTTCCAGCCATATATCCAACCCGATTTACCCTCAATCTACCAATCCCCCTATTTTTAGTTGACTATTAATCTCTGCTCAACATAGGCATAAAATTCCTTACCTTTCTAACCATTTACCTTCCATCTAACTATCCAGTTCCAGCCATATATCCAACCCGATTTACCCTCAATCTACCAATCCCCCTATTTTGAGTTGAGTATTAATCTCTGCTCAACATAGGCATAAAATTCCTTACCTTTCTAACCATTTACCTTCCATCTAACTATCCAGTTCCAGCCATATATCCAACCCGATTTACCCTCAATCTACCAATCCCCCTATTTTTAGTTGACTATTAATCTCTGCTCAACATAGGCATAAAATTCCTTACATTTCCAACCATTTACGTTCCGTCCAACTATCCAGTTCCAGCCATCTATCCACCCCGACTTACCCTCAATCCAGCCCCAATCTCCCACCTTCTATCCCCTGCCCCTTTCCTTCCATTTTACCTGCTTCCCTCTTTGTAGAGGAGGTCACTCGATGGTGGCATGTAGGGTATGCCAGCGGGCTTAAGTAGGAGCATCCTGTAGCCAGGGGTCTTCTGGTAAGGCTTTTGTCTGTGACCTTACTGCCCCTTAATGCGCCCCTAGGACCTGGTACCTTTTTGATGCCACAGAGGGCATTCCACTTGATTAAGATGGTCTTCCTAAACGGCTAGTTGAATCAGTAGAACTTCAAAAGTTCAAACTGGCAGCAAATGTTTTTATGTTGAACAGCCTGACATAAGTCTTTTTATAGTTTGTATATGAAATATTTTATTTTAATATCGTTAATGTTTTTAAAATATTTGATTTTAATTGTTCATTACTTCTTATATCGTTTATTTATTTCCTTATTACTTTTCCTCACTAGGCTATTTTTCCCTGTTGGAGGCCGTGGGCTTTTCCAACAAGGGATGTAGCTTAGCTAGTGATGATGATAATAATAGAAGTTGGTCCTTGGGATATAGTTTCGTTTTCTCTCTCTCTCTCTCTCTCTCTCTCCTCTCTCTCTCTCTCTCTCTCTCTCTCTCTCTCTCTCTCTCTCTCTCAAGAAAACGTGAGAATTTTAAGTTTTGTGGTTAATATTTACTTCACTCCAGTGTATTTACTGTAGTTTCCTTTTTGAATTCTGTCTTGCTGAGACTGTCTATTCAGGTGATTTTGGACTCATTTATTTATTTGGTAGTAATTTTGCCATATGTTATAAATTTTGATTTATAAGGAAATTTTGGCTTTAGGCTTCAGCACTGTGATATCTCCAGCGGTTTTTTTTTTTTTTTATACAAGATTACAGAAACATAAGAATCTTACGAAGCACACTCACTTTATACACACACACACACACACACACACACACACACACACACACATATATATATATATATATATATATATATATATATATATATATATAAATATATATAAATATATATATACACATACATACACATGTATATATACATACACATGTATATATAACAGATGTAATCTTCCTCAGCACGAAGATAACTCAATATATAGTAGTCTACATAAGGAAAATTGAAAGTTGTGTATATGTAGAAATGCTCAACAGTTTCGTCCGCCAATGGACCTCTTCTTGGAGCGTTTACTTTGCATAATAAACGCTCCAAGAAGAGGTCCATAGGCGGACGAAACTGTTGAGCATTTCTACATATACACAACTTTCAATTTTCCTTATGTAGACTACTATATATACATGTATATATGTGCATATATATATATTTATATATGTATATGTATTATTTTAATCATAAATAATATCCAAGATTTTCAGGTTGAATATATTTTTTTACTCTCTCTCTCTCTCTCTC
>NC_090762.1:46668655-46678655 GCF_036898095.1 Palaemon carinicauda | reverse complement strand
TAGAAATAAGGACATATTTCAGGGCGTTGTCCGGCAGGGGACATTTACTGTTAGAAATAAGGACATATTTCAGGGCGTTGTCCGGCAGGGGACATTTACTGTTAGAAATAAGGACATATTTCAGGGCGTTGTCCGGCAGGGGACATTTACTGTTAGAAATAAGGACATATTTCAGGGCGTTGTCCGGCAGGGGACATTTACTGTTAGAAATAAGGACATATTTCAGGGCGTTGTCCGGCAGGGGACATTTACTGTTAGAAATAAGGACATATTTCAGGGCGTTGTCCGGCAGGGGACATTTACTGTTAGAAATAAGGACATATTTCAGGGCGTTGTCCGGCAGGGGACATTTACTGTTAGAAATAAGGACATATTTCAGGGCGTTGTCCGGCAGGGGACATTTACTGTTAGAAATAAGGACATATTTCAGGGCGTTGTCCGGCAGGGGACATTTACTGTTAGAAATAAGGACATATTTCAGGGCGTTGTCCTGCAGGGGACATTTACTGTTAGAAATAAGGACATATTTCAGGCGTTGTCCTGCAGGGGACATTTACTGTTAGAAATAAGGACATATTTCAGGGCGTTGTCCTGCAGGGGACATTTACTGTTAGAAATAAGGACATATTTCAGGGCGTTGTCCGGCAGGGGACATTTACTGTTAGAAATAAGGACATATTTCAGGGCGTTGTCCTGCAGGGGACATTTACTGTTAGAAATAAGGACATATTTCATGGCTTTGTCCTGCAGGGGACATTTACTGTTAGAAATAAGGACATATTTCATGGCTTTGTCCTGCAGGGGACATTTACTGTTAGAAATAAGGACATATTTCAGGCGTTGTCCTGCAGGGGACATTTACTGTTAGAAATAAGGACATATTTCAGGGCGTTGTCCTGCAGGGGACATTTACTGTTAGAAATAAGTACATATTTCATGGCTTTGTCCTGCAGGGGACATTTACTGTTAGAAATAAGGACATATTTCAGGCGTTGTCCTGCAGGGGACATTTACTGTTAGAAATAAGTACATATTTCAGGGCGTTGTCCGGCAGGGGACATTTACTGTTAGAAATAAGGACATATTTCAGGGCGTTGTCCTGCAGGGGACATTTACTGTTAGAAATAAGGACATATTTCAGGGCGTTGTCCGGCAGGGAACATTTACTGTTAGAAATAAGGACATATTTCATGGCTTTGTCCTGCAGGGGACATTTACTGTTAGAAATAAGGACATATTTCAGGGCGTTGTCCGGCAGGGGACATTTACTGTTAGAAATAAGGACATATTTCATGGCTTTGTCCTGCAGGGGACATTTACTGTTAGAAATAAGGACATATTTCATGGCGTTGTCCGGCAGGGGACATTTACTGTTAGAAATAAGGACATATTTCAGGGCGTTGTCCTGCAGGGGACATTTACTGTTAGAAATAAGGACATATTTCATGGCTTTGTCCTGCAGGGGACATTTACTGTTAGAAATAAGGACATATTTCAGGGCGTTGTCCTGCAGGGGACATTTACTGTTAGAAATAAGTACATATTTCAGGGCGTTGTCCGGCAGGGGACATTTACTGTTAGAAATAAGGACATATTTCAGGGCGTTGTCCGCAGGGGACATTTACTGTTAGAAATAAGGACATATTTCAGGGCGTTGTCCTGCAGGGGACATTTACTGTTATAAATAAGGACATATTTCATGGCTTTGTCCTGCAGGGGACATTTACTGTTAGAAATAAGGACATATTTCATGGCTTTGTCCTGCAGGGGACATTTACTGTTAGAAATAAGGACATATTTCATGGCTTTGTCCTGCAGGGGACATTTACTGTTAGAAATAAGGACATATTTCAGGCGTTGTCCTGCAGGGGACATTTACTGTTAGAAATAAGGACATATTTCAGGGCGTTGTCCTGCAGGGGACATTTACTGTTAGAAATAAGGACATATTTCATGGCTTTGTCCTGCAGGGGACATTTACTGTTAGAAATAAGGACATATTTCATGGCTTTGTCCTGCAGGGGACATTTACTGTTAGAAATAAGGACATATTTCAGGCGTTGTCCTGCAGGGGACATTTACTGTTAGAAATAAGGACATATTTCAGGGCGTTGTCCTGCAGGGGACATTTACTGTTAGAAATAAGGACATATTTCAGGCGTTGTCCTGCAGGGGACATTTACTGTTAGAAATAAGGACATATTTCAGGCGTTGTCCTGCAGGGGACATTTACTGTTAGAAATAAGGACATATTTCAGGGCGTTGTCCTGCAGGGGACATTTACTGTTAGAAATAAGGACATATTTCAGGGCGTTGTCCGGCAGGGGACATTTACTGTTAGAAATAAGGACATATTTCAGGGCGTTGTCCTGCAGGGGACATTTACTGTTAGAAATAAGGACATATTTCATGGCTTTGTCCTGCAGGGGACATTTACTGTTAGAAATAAGGACATATTTCAGGGCGTTGTCCTGCAGGGGACATTTACTGTTAGAAATAAGGACATATTTCAGGGCGTTGTCCGGCAGGGGACATTTACTGTTAGAAATAAGGACATATTTCAGGCGTTGTCCTGCAGGGGACATTTACTGTTAGAAATAAGGACATATTTCAGGGCGTTGTCCGGCAGGGGACATTTACTGTTAGAAATAAGGACATATTTCAGGGCGTTGTCCTGCAGGGGACATTTACTGTTAGAAATAAGGACATATTTCATGGCTTTGTCCTGCAGGGGACATTTACTGTTATAAATAAGGACATATTTCAGGGCGTTGTCCTGCAGGGGACATTTACTGTTAGAAATAAGGACATATTTCAGGGCGTTGTCCGGCAGGGGACATTTACTGTTAGAAATAAGGACATATTTCAGGGCGTTGTCCTGCAGGGGACATTTACTGTTATAAATAAGGACATATTTCATGGCTTTGTCCTGCAGGGGACATTTACTGTTATAAATAAGGACATATTTCATGGCTTTGTCCTGCAGGGGACATTTACTGTTATAAATAAGGACATATTTCATGGCTTTGTCCTGCAGGGGACATTTACTGTTAGAAATAAGGACATATTTCAGGCGTTGTCCTGCAGGGGACATTTACTGTTAGAAATAAGGACATATTTCATGGCTTTGTCCTGCAGGGGACATTTACTGTTATAAATAAGTACATATTTCATGGCTTTGTCCTGCAGGGGACATTTACTGTTATAAATAAGGACATATTTCATGGCTTTGTCCTGCAGGGGACATTTACTGTTATAAATAAGTACATATTTCATGGCTTTGTCCTGCAGGGGACATTTACTGTTATAAATAAGGACATATTTCATGGCTTTGTCCGGAAGGGGACATTTACTGTTATAAATAAGGACATATTTCATGGCTTTGTCCTGCAGGGGACATTTACTGTTATAAATAAGGACATATTTCATGGCTTTGTCCGGAAGGGGACATTTACTGTTATAAATAAGTACATATTTCATGGCTTTGTCCTGCAGGGGACATTTACTGTTATAAATAAGGACATATTTCATGGCTTTGTCCGGAAGGGGACATTTACTGTTATAAATAAGGACATATTTCATGGCTTTGTCCTGCAGGGGACATTTACTGTTATAAATAAGGACATATTTCATGGCTTTGTCCGGAAGGGGACATTTACTGTTATAAATAAGTACATATTTCATGGCTTTGTCCTGCAGGGGACATTTACTGTTATAAATAAGGACATATTTCATGGCTTTGTCCGGAAGGGGACATTTACTGTTATAAATAAGGACATATTTCATGGCTTTGTCCTGCAGGGGACATTTACTGTTATAAATAAGGACATATTTCATGGCTTTGTCCGGAAGGGGACATTTACTGTTATAAATAAGGACATATTTCATGGCTTTGTCCTGCAGGGGACATTTACTGTTATAAATAAGGACATATTTCATGGCTTTGTCCGGAAGGGGACATTTACTGTTATAAATAAGGACATATTTCATGGCTTTGTCCTGCAGGGGACATTTACTGTTATAAATAAGGACATATTTCATGGCTTTGTCCGGAAGGGGACATTTACTGTTATAAATAAGGACATATTTCATGGCTTTGTCCTGCAGGGGACATTTACTGTTATAAATAAGGACATATTTCATGGCTTTGTCCGGAGGGGACATTTACTGTTATAAATAAGGACATATTTCATGGCTTTGTCCTGCAGGGGACATTTACTGTTAGAAATAAGGACATATTTCATGGCGTTGTCCTGCAGGGGACATTTACTGTTAGAAATAAGGACATATTTCATGGCTTTGTCCTGCAGGGGACATTTACTGTTAGAAATAAGGACATATTTCATGGCGTTGTCCTGGCAGGGGACATTTACTGTTAGAAATAAGGACATATTTCATGGCTTGTCCTGCAGGGGACATTTACTGTTAGAAATAAGGACATATTTCATGGCGTTGTCCTGGCAGGGGACATTTACTGTTAGAAATAAGGACATATTTCATGGGCGTTGTCCTGCAGGGGACATTTACTGTTAGAAATAAGGACATATTTCAGGCGTTGTCCTGGCAGGGGACATTTGCTGTTAGAAATAAGGACATATTTCAGGGCGTTGTCCTGGCAGGGGACATTTGCTGTTAGAAATAAGGACATATTTCAGGGCGTTGTCTGGCAGGGGACATTTGCTGTTAGAAATAAGGACATATTTCATGGCGTTGTCCGGCAGGGGACATTTGCTGTTAGAAATAAGGACATATTTCAGGGCGTTGTCCGGCAGGGGACATTTGCTGTTAGAAATAAGGACATATTTCAGGGCGTTGTCCGGCAGGGGACATTTGCTGTTAGAAATAAGGACATATTTCAGGGCGTTGTCCGGCAGGGGACATTTGCTGTTAGAAATAAGGACATATTTCAGGGCGTTGTCCGGCAGGGGACATTTGCTGTTAGAAATAAGGACATATTTCAGGGCGTTGTCCGGCAGGGGACATTTGCTGTTAGAAATAAGGACATATTTCAGGGCGTTGTCCGGCAGGGGACATTTGCTGTTAGAAATAAGGACATATTTCAGGGCGTTGTCCGGCAGGGGACATTTGCTGTTAGAAATAAGGACATATTTCAGGGCGTTGTCCGGCAGGGGACATTTGCTGTTAGAAATAAGGACATATTTCAGGGCGTTGTCCGGCAGGGGACATTTGCTGTTAGAAATAAGGACATATTTCAGGGCGTTGTCCGGCAGGGGACATTTGCTGTTAGAAATAAGGACATATTTCAGGGCGTTGTCCGGCAGGGGACATTTGCTGTTAGAAATAAGGACATATTTCAGGGCGTTGTCCGGCAGGGGACATTTGCTGTTAGAAATAAGGACATATTTCAGGGCGTTGTCCGGCAGGGGACATTTGCTGTTAGAAATAAGGACATATTTCAGGGCGTTGTCCGGCAGGGGACATTTGCTGTTAGAAATAAGGACATATTTCAGGGCGTTGTCCGGCAGGGGACATTTGCTGTTAGAAATAAGGACATATTTCAGGGCGTTGTCCGGCAGGGGACATTTGCTGTTAGAAATAAGGACATATTTCAGGGCGTTGTCCGGCAGGGGACATTTGCTGTTAGAAATAAGGACATATTTCAGGGCGTTGTCCGGCAGGGGACATTTACTGTTAGAAATAAGGACATATTTCAGGGCGTTGTCCGGCAGGGGACATTTACTGTTAGAAATAAGGACATATTTCAGGGCGTTGTCCGGCAGGGGACATTTACTGTTAGAAATAAGGACATATTTCAGGGCGTTGTCCGGCAGGGGACATTTGCTGTTAGAAATAAGGACATATTTCAGGGCGTTGTCCGGCAGGGGACATTTACTGTTAGAAATAAGGACATATTTCAGGGCGTTGTCCGGCAGGGGACATTTGCTGTTAGAAATAAGGACATATTTCAGGGCGTTGTCCGGCAGGGGACATTTACTGTTAGAAATAAGGACATATTTCAGGGCGTTGTCCGGCAGGGGACATTTACTGTTAGAAATAAGGACATATTTCAGGGCGTTGTCCGGCAGGGGACATTTACTGTTAGAAATAAGGACATATTTCAGGGCGTTGTCCGGCAGGGGACATTTACTGTTAGAAATAAGGACATATTTCAGGGCGTTGTCCGGCAGGGGACATTTACTGTTAGAAATAAGGACATATTTCAGGGCGTTGTCCGGCAGGGGACATTTACTGTTAGAAATAAGGACATATTTCAGGGCGTTGTCCGGCAGGGGACATTTACTGTTAGAAATAAGGACATATTTCAGGGCGTTGTCCGGCAGGGGACATTTGCTGTTAGAAATAAGGACATATTTCAGGGCGTTGTCCGGCAGGGGACATTTACTGTTAGAAATAAGGACATATTTCAGGGCGTTGTCCGGCAGGGGACATTTGCTGTTAGAAATAAGGACATATTTCAGGGCGTTGTCCGGCAGGGGACATTTGCTGTTAGAAATAAGGACATATTTCAGGGCGTTGTCCGGCAGGGGACATTTGCTGTTAGAAATAAGGACATATTTCAGGGCGTTGTCCGGCAGGGGACATTTGCTGTTAGAAATAAGGACATATTTCAGGGCGTTGTCCGGCAGGGGACATTTGCTGTTAGAAATAAGGACATATTTCAGGGCGTTGTCCGGCAGGGGACATTCGCTGTTAGAAATAAGCACATATTTCAGGGCGTTGTCCGGCAGGGGACATTCGCTGTTAGAAATAAGCACATATTTCAGGGCGTTGTCCGGCAGGGGACATTTGCTGTTAGAAATAAGCACATATTTCAGGGCGTTGTCCGGCAGGGGACATTTGCTGTTAGAAATAAGGACATATTTCAGGGCGTTGTCCGGCAGGGGACATTTGCTGTTAGAAATAAGGACATATTTCAGGGCGTTGTCCGGCAGGGGACATTCGCTGTTAGAAATAAGGACATATTTCAGGGCGTTGTCCGGCAGGGGACATTCGCTGTTAGAAATAAGGACATATTTCATGGCTTTGTCCGGCAGGGGACATTTGCTGTTAGAAATAAGGACATATTTCAGGGCGTTGTCCGGCAGGGGACATTTGCTGTTAGAAATAAGGACATATTTCAGGGCGTTGTACTGCAGGGGACATTTGCTGTTAGAAATAAGGACATATTTCAGGGCTTTGTCCGGCAGGGGACATTTGCTGTTAGAAATAAGTACATATTTCAGGGCGTTGTCCGGCAGGGGACATTTGCTGTTAGAAATAAGGACATATTTCAGGGCTTTGTCCGGCAGGGGACATTTGCTGTTAGAAATAAGGACATATTTCAGGGCGTTGTCCGGCAGGGGACATTTGCTGTTAGAAATAAGGACATATTTCAGGGCGTTGTCCGGCAGGGGACATTTGCTGTTAGAAATAAGGACATATTTCATGGCGTTGTCCGGCAGGGGACATTTGCTGTTAGAAATAAGGACATATTTCATGGCGTTGTCCTGCAGGGGACATTTACTGTTAGAAATAAGGACATATTTCATGGCGTTGTCCGGCAGGGGACATTTGCTGTTAGAAATAAGGACATATTTCATGGCTTTGTCCGGCAGGGGACATTTGCTGTTAGAAATAAGGACATATTTCAGGGCGTTGTCCGGCAGGGGACATTTGCTGTTAGAAATAAGGACATATTTCATGGCGTTGTCCGGCAGGGGACATTTGCTGTTAGAAATAAGGACATATTTCATGGCGTTGTCCGGCAGGGGACATTTGCTGTTAGAAATAAGGACATATTTCATGGCGTTGTCCGGCAGGGGACATTTGCTGTTAGAAATAAGGACATATTTCAGGGCTTTGTCCGGCAGGGGACATTTACTGTTAGAAATAAGTACATATTTCAGGGCGTTGTCCGGCAGGGGACATTTGCTGTTAGAAATAAGGACATATTTCAGGGCGTTGTACTGCAGGGGACATTTACTGTTAGAAATAAGGACATATTTCATGGCGTTGTCCGGCAGGGGACATTTACTGTTAGAAATAAGGACATATTTCATGGCGTTGTCCGGCAGGGGACATTTGCTGTTAGAAATAAGGACATATTTCAGGGCGTTGTCCGGCAGGGGACATTTACTGTTAGAAATAAGGACATATTTCAGGGCGTTGTCCTGCAGGGGACATTTACTGTTAGAAATAAGGACATATTTCATGGCGTTGTCCGGCAGGGGACATTTGCTGTTAGAAATAAGGACATATTTCAGGGCTTTGTCCGGCAGGGGACATTTACTGTTAGAAATAAGTACATATTTCAGGGCGTTGTCCGGCAGGGGACATTTGCTGTTAGAAATAAGGACATATTTCAGGGCGTTGTACTGCAGGGGACATTTACTGTTAGAAATAAGGACATATTTCATGGCTTTGTCCTGCAGGGGACATTTACTGTTAGAAATAAGGACATATTTCAGGGCTTTGTCCGGCAGGGGACATTTACTGTTAGAAATAAGGACATATTTCAGGGCGTTGTCCGGCAGGGGACATTTACTGTTAGAAATAAGGACATATTTCATGGTTTTGTCCTGCAGGGGACATTTACTGTTAGAAATAAGGACATATTTTATGGCTTTGTCCTGCAGGGGACATTTACTGTTAGAAATAAGGACATATTTCAGGGCGTTGTCCTGCAGGGGACATTTGCTGTTAGAAATAAGGACATATTTCAGGGCGTTGTCCGGCAGGGGACATTTGCTGTTAGAAATAAGGACATATTTCAGGGCGTTGTCCGGCAGGGGACATTTGCTGTTAGAAATAAGGACATATTTCAGGGCGTTGTCCGGCAGGGGACATTTGCTGTTAGAAATAAGGACATATTTCAGGGCGTTGTCCGGCAGGGGACATTCGCTGTTAGAAATAAGGACATATTTCAGGGCGTTGTCCGGCAGGGGACATTCGCTGTTAGAAATAAGGACATATTTCAGGGCGTTGTCCGGCAGGGGACATTCGCTGTTAGAAATAAGGACATATTTCAGGGCGTTGTCCGGCAGGGGACATTCGCTGTTAGAAATAAGGACATATTTCAGGGCGTTGTCCGGCAGGGGACATTCGCTGTTAGAAATAAGGACATATTTCAGGGCGTTGTCCGGCAGGGGACATTCGCTGTTAGAAATAAGGACATATTTCAGGGCGTTGTCCGGCAGGGGACATTCGCTGTTAGAAATAAGGACATATTTCAGGGCGTTGTCCGGCAGGGGACATTCGCTGTTAGAAATAAGGACATATTTCAGGGCGTTGTCCGGCAGGGGACATTCGCTGTTAGAAATAAGGACATATTTCAGGGCGTTGTCCGGCAGGGGACATTCGCTGTTAGAAATAAGGACATATTTCAGGGCGTTGTCCGGCAGGGGACATTCGCTGTTAGAAATAAGGACATATTTCATGGCTTTGTCCTGCAGGGGACATTTACTGTTAGAAATAAGTACATATTTCATGGCTTTGTCCGGCAGGGGACATTTACTGTTAGAAATAAGGACATATTTCAGGGCGTTGTCCGGCAGGGGACATTTACTGTTAGAAATAAGTACATATTTCAGGGCTTTGTCCGGCAGGGGACATTTGCTGTTAGAAATAAGTACATATTTCATGGCTTTGTCCGGCAGGGGACATTTACTGTTAGAAATAAGTACATATTTCATGGCTTTGTCCGGCAGGGGACATTTACTGTTAGAAATAAGTACATATTTCATGGCTTTGTCCGGCAGGGGACATTTACTGTTAGAAATAAGTACATATTTCATGGCTTTGTCTGGCAGGGGACATTTACTGTTAGAAATAAGTACATATTTCAGGGCGTTGTACTGCAGGGGACATTTGCTGTTAGAAATAAGTACATATTTCATGGCTTTGTCCGGCAGGGGACATTTACTGTTAGAAATAAGTACATATTTCATGGCTTTGTCCGGCAGGGGACATTTACTGTTAGAAATAAGTACATATTTCAGGGCGTTGTACTGCAGGGGACATTTGCTGTTAGAAATAAGTA
>NC_090762.1:46656155-46661155 GCF_036898095.1 Palaemon carinicauda | reverse complement strand
CCTCTGCCTCCCTCTTGATCTTCTCCCTTAGGCCTTGGGCACAACTCCCCGTACGAATTTTTTAGCCGTACGTGTCTGGGAATTTTTCAGTCGTAGCCATGAAGTCCTGCGATGTAAGGCCTTGGGCACAACTGGCCGTACTACCAGCAAAATTTGTGTGAAATCGTGGGTGTGACGCAAGGTTCACGCAACAGTCTTTGACCTCGTAGCCCACCGTATACCAGCCGCAGAATCTGCACGTAATGCCTTTAATTCCGTACGACAAATGTGCGTGGCTCGTACTTGTGACGCAAGTTACACGCAAATTACATACACGACCAATGTGCGGAGATCATGCCACAGATCATGCCACGTAAGTCACACGCACGGCTTACTTGCGTCAGACGTGCATCCTGTCTGCGACTACAATTTTCTTGACTGCAGCAGAACATTTTAGTGCAGCGTGTGAAGATTCTGATGCTGGTATACGGTGGGCTACGAGGTCAAAGACTGTTGCGTGCCCCTTGCGTCACACCCACGATTTCACACAAATTTTGCCCGTATAACCCCCGTAGCTGGTAGTACGGCCAGTTGTTCCAAAGGCCTTAACTGGTTTCTCCCAATCTCTCCTCACTCC
The DNA here is from genome assembly GCF_036898095.1 of Palaemon carinicauda. Classification (NCBI taxonomy): domain Eukaryota; kingdom Metazoa; phylum Arthropoda; class Malacostraca; order Decapoda; family Palaemonidae; genus Palaemon; species Palaemon carinicauda. The sequence continues at coordinate 46,660,539 of NC_090762.1, read as the reverse complement.
TCCCCCATCATCCATTCTCAACAAGTGCCTAGCCACACCATTAGGCATTAGTACTGATGATCAAACTATACACGTGCATAAATATAGTTAATATTTTTCCATTAATGTACATTTTCAGTTTTAAATGCCATTCACTGTGACGATAATTGATTGTAATAGTAACCTTTTATAATGTAATTTTGCTCACACACAAATTTCCCTTACGTTAAATGACCTACAACAACAACAACAACAACAACAAAAACAAACAAATGCAGTCATTTCAAATCCACTGCAGGATAAAAGGCCTCAGACATGTCCTTATTCATGTCTGGGGTTTTGCCATTTTTCATCATCACGTTGGCCTGTGTGGATTGGTGATGGGGGAGACTTTAGACTGATCGCTCGCAGCAAACCAACCTTTTATAGGTGGGCCTGACTAGTACAGCATTGCTGATTATGACGATACACAAACACTTTCACCATGTTTAAGATATACAATAGAAAATCTCCAGAGGGGATACTGCTCAATCAAGTTTTATGTTACCCTTACATACTGTACATTCATTACTGGACACTGACCATATTTTCTCCAAAACATCTTTTTAGGTATATTTTGAAATATTGCTTAGTGTTTTATTTCATATAACCAAAGGCTTCTCAAAACTCATATACGGAAATATGTCCTCTGGCTATGGAGACAATTATTGTTAACAGTATTAATCCAGCTAGATTTATGCTGTAAAATATACCTAAAATGTTTAGCCTGCAGTTGCTTGTAATTAGATAATGTTAGAAAATTTTTACACTTTGTTGCTGTTAGAAACAATGGACTCTTGATTGCGTAGAAAACGTAGTTCGTCAATCTACTATGACATGATTCTTTGCGTAATAAAAAAGTGCCATAAAAGTTTATAGCCCTTCTGGACCGGGAGTCATTTCGTGACTTTCTCCATATTCATAACTGGCGATAACGGAGAGCATAAGCTTGTCCATAAAATGAGAAATGGGTGTCGGCTACTATACTGACAAGCTTGATGTCAGCGGAGAATTCTTCAGCAGAATGGTAAATGAATTACCGGAAGACAATGGAAGATTTGAAGAGGCCGCCTAGATGATGTTTGGCTTTGCTTAGATATTTTTTTCTTATGAAAATTAAAGATTCTAATCTGGTTTAGGAAGAGTGAATCGAGATAAACAAAACATGTTTACATTGGGGGAAAGAATTGTAGATGAATTTATTAATTTAATTATTATATGCATATGTATATATATGTATACACATACATATACAGTATGTATATGTGTGTGCATATATATATATATATATATACACATATACGCACATACATACTATGTATATATATATATATATATATATATATATATATATATATATATATATATATATATATATATATATATATATATATTTATATATATACAGTAAATGTGTAATGTCTTAGTGAAACCCTAGATATTGCAAACGAAGCAAGGGAAGGTAGAGAAGATGATGAACTGACAAGCTAAGAAATTTTAAGGGTAAAGACTGGCATAAGAAGTCCATTGACAGACGCTTATGGACGGACACGTTTGAGGCCTTCGTCCTGGACTGGACCAGCAACGGCTAATAAGGAAATGATGAAATATGTTCTGTATATATATATATATATATATATATATATATATATATATATATATATATATATATATATATATATATATATATAGTATATATATATATATATATATATATATATATATATATATATATATATATATATATATATATGTATAGATATTTATATATAATATATATATACAGTATATATATATATATATATATATATATATATATATATATATATATATATATATATATATATATATATACACAATATGTATACATATATACGGTTGAGGCCTTTGTCCTGAACTGGACTAGGAACGGCTCATAAGGAAATGATGAAATATGTTCTGTATATATATACACAATATATATACATATATACGATATATGTATATATATGTTATATATATATATATATATATATATATATATATATATATATATATATATATATATATATATCATCATCATCTGTTACTAGTCCACTACAGAACAAAAGCCTCAGAAACGTCCTTCCACTAGCGTCTGTTCATGGTTTTTCTGTGCTACTCCACGCTGGCAAAATTTCTTATATATATATATATATATATATATATATATATATATATATATATATATATATATATATGTGTGTGTGTGTGTGTGTGTGTGTGTGTGTATATATATATATATATATATATATATATATATATATATATATATATATATATGTATATATATATATATATATATAACGATAATTCACTGAAATTATATATCAGCCGAAAGAGCATTACTTAAAAAGCTGATCTCTTATCTGTGCTCAATATTCAGATGTTATTCTCCTGTCTGGTCTTCAGCTGCTGATTCTCATCTTGAATTGTTGGACAGAAACAGACGGTCTATTAACTTTATTATTCCTGATCTACAGTAGATATTAATCTCTGGCACCGTCGTTCAATTATTTCATTATGCATGTTGTAAAATATTTTTCATAATTCTGACCATCCTTTACATTCAGATCTTCCCGGGCAGTTCCATCCTGTTCGTAATACTAGGCATGCACTTCTCCATTATGGGGCTCAATACTATACGGTATTCTAGAAGTTCTATTCCAGTTGTGATCAGGTTGTGGAATGATCTTCCTAATTGGGAAGTTGAATCGGTATAAAGTTTCAGCAAATGTTTTTGATGTTGAACAAACTGACAATTTTTTTTTCTATATTTTATATATGAAAGATTTGGTTTAATGTTGTTACTGCTCTTAAAATATTTTATTTTAATTGTTCATTACTTCTCATATAGTTTATTTAATTCCTTTCTTCAATGGGCTATTTATCCCTGTTGGAGCCCTTGGGGTTATAGCATCTTGCTTTTCCAACTAGGGTATAGCTTAGCAAATAATAATAATAATAATAATAATAATAATAATAATAATGATAATAATGATAATAATGATAATAATTTTATTTTCTTTAGACTTTAAATTAGAGCATAACAGGAGTGTATAGTCTATTTAATTTAGAATTATTTGATAGACAAGCAATAAGAAGCAAGAGAGACTGTCTTAAATAATTATGACATATTCATATGGCCCGAAGAATATTTCGCCTTCTAATAATAAGGAAGGTAATCAACCGGGGTCGTCTGGACAGGAAAGTAATTATGGTACGGAGAGTTAAACAACTCAAAGGAACGACAATATGAGACCCTAAGATAATGTTTACCTTAACCCCCTAGGAAGCCATTCCATTTGCTAGGAAACCAGACAAATGTCCTTATATTAGATCCTCGGGCAGTTGCACACGGCAATTCTTGGTTGTGGTGGCCGATGTGGTAACGTCCTTGTCTGGTGAATGCCAGACTGGGGTTCGAGTTCCTCTCAAACTCGTTAGTTTCTTTGTTTGCTGCAATCTCACCATCCCTGTGAGCTAAAAATGGGGGTTTGGGGGAGCCGATAGGTCTATTTGCTGAGTCATTCGCAGCCATTGGCTGGCCCTCCTTGATCCTAGCTTGGATGGAGAGGGGGCCTGAGCGCTAATTATATGATCAGTCTCTAGGGCATTGTCCTGCTCGATAGGGCAATGTCACTGTCCCTTGCCCCTGCCATTAATGAGTGGCCTTTAAACCTTGCTCTGAGGACGTTCACCCTGTCACACCCTTACTGCGGTGTGAATTCCTTCGTGTAGCCCCCCGTCCACCACCTCTGCCACCTTTCCCCCACCTTTCCCCTACACTGTTTGGTTACTAAACATGCAGGAACGGTGTGACAGGTTGCAATTCCTCAGAGTGAGATATGAAGGGTTAACTATTACACTGTAATTATTCAGCGGCCATTTTCCTCTTGGTAAGGATAGAAGAGACTCTTTAGCTACGGTAAGCAGCTCATCTAGGAGGACACTCCGAAATCAAACCATTGCTCTCTAGTCTTGATTAGTGCCATAGCCTCTGTACCATGGCCTTCCACTGCCTTGGGTTAGAGTTCTCTTGCTTAAGGGTATACTCAGAAACTATTCTATCTTAATTCGCTTCCTCCTGTTTTGTTAGTTTTATAGTTTATATATGAAAGATGTATTCTAATGTTACTATTCTTAAATTATTTTAATGTTAATTACTTCTCTTTGAGTTTTATTAATTTCCTTATTTCCTTTCCTCACTGGGCTATTTTGTCCGTTGGAGCATTTTGCTTTTCCAACTAGGGTTGTAGCTCCATAAGTTATAATAATAATAATAATAATAATAATAATAACTATTATTATTATTATTATTATTATTATTATTAAAATTGAGGATATT
>NC_090762.1:46641155-46651155 GCF_036898095.1 Palaemon carinicauda | reverse complement strand
AAACCCAGTACTTTATCAGTACTGAATATGGAGGTAATTCCTACTAGCTCGTATCATAATGATGCCAGACTATTAGGTATGTGTGTGTTTGTAGCATAAGGAAAATGAACCGTAACCAGAGAGAAGGATACAATGTACTACTACCTGGCCAGTCAAAAGAACCCCATAACTCTCTAGCGGTAGTATCTCAAAGGGTGGCTCGGGGCCCTGGCCAAATCCTAGACATGAATAAGGACATGTCTGAGGTCTTTGTCTTGCATTGGACAAGAAATGGCTGCATTTGTTATTGTTGTTGGTGAAGTATCAAAAAAAAAATGTCAGAAAAATTACAGATTTTTCCTATCTTTTGATAGAGCAATTCAAGAAGGAATGATCAGTCTCGCGGGATTCAGACTTTGATCAAAGGAAAAAGATTTCATTAAAAGGTTTCGAGATGAACGGGCTTAAGCGCCAATAACGTTAACCTCTCTCTAGCTAAGGGACTGTGAACCCCTTCTCTTTAGGCCGGGAAAAAGCTCTTGAGATAAAAGTCTACTCGAGGAAATGGAAAATTATGGATCAGTGAGACATGGTAGATCTTAAGTCACTCTTTTTTTTTTTTGTAAAGATAAGGCCAAGGGAATGGTTAACACAGTTGATTCTTTTAGATTATCAATGAAGAAGGAAATTATGAGGGAGAGAAGGTAGGAAGAATAAGGAAATATTAGGAAAAAAAAAAAGGTTGGATAATATGGTTTAACCGTTAAGGGAGCCATGAATATTGGAGCCTACGAGAAAAAATGTTAGAATCTTTTTCCTTTATGCGAGAAAAAATGGTTAGCATGATTTTTCTTTCTACAGATGACTTGGTTCTTCCAAATGTAGGTCTTTACTACTGGTCATTGTACCTTTTCTTTTCTTTCATTTGCACTAGTATCATCTTTATTGGTCTTTTGTATTATGTATAATTTCATGCTATCCCCATCTACATAGTGTCTTTTTGTATGCTTCTACTCTCCAAAATCTTTGCTTGACAAATAAAAATCAGATCGTTTTTTAACCATTTTGTTTTTAAAATTATAAGAAATATGCTCAGATGGAATATTTACAAATCTTAGCAACAGGGCCCCTTCTAACACATCTTTCATTATCACTAATCATTCACGTTATAAATGGAGTTGAAATTTAAATTTTGTGTTCCTTTATAAATAGAACAACGTAATTATGTTAGCATCAGATATCCCTTCAGAAGTTAATTACATCATATTTACCTAACTTTTGTAATTGAATAGCAACGCCCTAGCGTCTGCTGCTGGAATAGAAGACTAAAGTTTGCATGCATGAGGCCAGTAATTAATCTATCGTTATTTATTCTGTTGTCAATCCTGAAGATTATGGTAGCCTATGGGAAATGCCCCTGCCTAACGATATGCCGGACTGGGGTTCGAGTCCCGCTTAAGTTCATTTGTTTGTGTGTGTGTGTGTGTGTGTGTGTGTGTGCATACTCGCCATCCCTGTGGACTAAGGATGGGGCGTTTGGTGGAGTCTAAAGGTCTACCTACCGAGTCAGCAGCCATTGTCTGGCCATCCTTGGTCCTAATTTGAATGGAGAGGGGCCTTGGGTGCTGATCATATGTCTATATGATCAGTCTTTAGAGAATTATCCTGCCAGAACATTGTCACTGCACCTTGCGTCTGCCATTCATGAGCTACTTTTAATATTATGCTAAATTAGAATTTAAAGGTCTTGTCAAAATCGGTTAGGAAAAAGATTCTCTCTCTCTCTCTCTCTCTCTCTCTCTCTCTCTCTCTCTCTCTCTCTCAAGAGATTGATATTCTTTCCTGAACGGCATATGAGCCCCGGAGATTTCTTCTGATGAAAAATTACTTTCGTTCAGTGGCAGATTGAGTCATTGCTTTGTCATTTTCCGAAAATGATGGGCGAGACTGAACTTATCAACCTTGGCGCAATTAAGATACGATCATTTGTTATATAATTTTGTTATTAGGGAGCTATTAAAAGTATCTCGTCAACTACGTTTTGACCGTTTGGGCTGTGTTACTCTCTCTCTCTCTCTCTCTCTCTCTCTCTCTCTCTCTCTCTCTCATATTTATTTTGATGTTGTTACTCTTCTTGAAATATTTTATTTTCCTTTTTTCCTTTCCTCACTGAGCTATTTTCCCTGTTGGAGCCCCTGGGCTTATAGCATCCTGCTTTTCCAACTAGGGTTGTAGCTTAGCAAGTAATAATAATAATAATAATAAAAATAATAATAATAATATATATACATACATATATATATATATATATATATAGAGAGAGAGAGAGAGAGAGAGAGAGAGAGAGAGAGAGAGAGAGAGTCACTGTAGATCGGAAAACGACCGTGTTTTTCTTCAAAATATTCTCCCTTTTGAAGGGTCTTTCGGGGGAAAAGTAGGAAATGTGGTCTCTTAGTATTTTTTTTTTAATAACAGGAAACTCCCGAACTTTAAAAAAAAAAAAAAAAAAAAAAAAAAATTCCACATCCATCTTGTTTATGATATCGCTCACGAGAGACTTATAAAAGTTGCCAGATTATATATGAGCCGAATCCGGAATGAAATATTCAGGCTAAACTCTTGGTTGTTGATGATATTTTATGAGTAATACTAAATTATTACTCGTAAAATGAGTTTTAATTCATATATAGTGGAGAGGTAAACGATTATGTGAACATTATTCGAAAAGCGATTGATCGAAAACAATTATTCGCAAACAAAAATTCAAATGGAAAAAAATCTTAGAATGAAAATTATTCGGAAGGAGAATTATACGAAATTATACCTATTCGAAATATAAAATTCTTTATTCTAAGAGAAGAGTACAAATTATAAAAAAAAGCAAGTATACAAAAGATAATTATTTAAAATACAAATATTTATAGTGAAACCATTTTAAGGTAAAGAATTACTTAGGAAGTCGAACAGTTTTTTCATCAGCACCCAAACCCACTCTTAACCTAAGCTAGGACCTGGGGAGACCAGGAAGCGACAATGACGACTTAGCATGCAAACATCGCATGCTTAATTGAATGAATAGTGGTTTTACCAATAAAGTATGTTGAGTCATGAACTGAGCTTGAAACCTGAATAATTTTTTTAATGAGGCGCATTTGCACTGACCCGCAGCGGTGTCCTTTTAGCTCGGATAAAGTTTCCTGCTTCCTGATTGGTTAGAATTATCTTGTCCAACCGATCAGCGATCAGGAAACGTTTCCGAGCTGAAAGGGCACCCCTGCGAGTCTGTGCAAACCAGCTTTGCTAAAAAGAATCGTCTATAGTTACCGATGATCCACAAGTTCGCCTCTTAAGTTTTTGCAGGTAAATGCTTTAAATTTGAAGGTTTAAAAGGTCGTTCCTAATTGGTAGAGACAGGGAACAGTGACAATGCCCCAGAGACTGACCATATATACATATGATGAGCGCCCAAGCCCCATTTCCACCCAAGCTAGGACAAGGGAAGGCTAGGCAATGGTTGCTGGTGACTCAGCAGGTAGATCTTTAGGCTCCTCTAAACACCCCCATCCTTAGCTCACAAGGATGGTGAGATTGCAGACGCTACATGTAACTATCGAACTTGAGCGGCACTCGAACCCCAGTCCACAGATCGCCAGGCAGAGACGTTTCCAATATGCTACACCAAAGAAATGTTATATCATTAAAGAAGGAAATAAAAATCACATTGTTGAAGTACGCCAGCTTTTTCCAGTCTGGATTAGTGTTCAGTATTACGGATGAGCGTCGCGAAAGGACACAGCAAACGTCTTTGCCAAAAGGAAGATAAGTCGCATTAAAGGAGACAGACTTCGCATTGAAGGAGATAGACTTCGCATTTATATGGCAGTTTCCCTTTCCTTGTCATTTCAGTATCGCTGTTCACGGTTTAGTGAATCACAGTTTGTGTCGTAACTCTATTCGAGTGTAGATTTATATAGGTTCTCTAATCAACAGCGGACGTATTCTACCTTCTATGTATATATATACACAGCATGCATATATATATATATATATATATATATGCGTGTGATAGGACTACGAAAATTACCCAAAGGCCTGAGACATGTTCTTGTAGTTGCGTCTGTTTATGGTATTTCTATGCCAGTCTACGCCCGCAAACTTCCTTAGTTCCTCAATACATCGTCTTCTCTTCATACCCCTGCTTCTTTTACGACCTCTAGAGGTCCATTCTGTTATACTTAATGTCGATTTCTTTTTCTTACGTTGTTAGAATATCCCCTAGTTCCTACATGAAAACATTTGCTCCAACTTTGAACTTTAGAAGTTCTACTGATTCAACTACCCGATTAAGAAGCTGAATCCAACAAAAGTCAAAGTATGGATTTAATCTAGGTCAAAGACGGTGGCTCGTCAACATCCAGATCTCAGTATTGATAATGTTTCTTTAAATTTGTATGACTTAAAATTTTAGGTGTGATTCTCGAAAGCAAATTTACTTTTAAGAAACACATTAGGTCTGTGTCTTCTTCAATCCTACAAAAAATTGGCTTATTGAGAAAGTCTTTTAAGATTTTCGGTGATTAATCTATTCTGAAGAAGTGTTTTAATTCTTTCATTCTACCTTGTTTTGAGTATTATTCTCCTGTCAGGTCTTCAGCTACTGATTCTCATCTTAATTTGTTAGACAGAAACTTACGGTCTATTAAATTTCTTATTCCTGATCTAGATATTAATTCTTGGCACCGTCGTTCAATTAGTTCATTATGCATGTTACATAAGATTTTTCATAACTCTGACCATCCTTTACATTCAGATCTCCCTGGACAATTCTATCCTGTTCGTAATACTAGGTAGGCAGTTAATTCTAATAGCCAGGCCTTCTCCATCATAAGGCTCAATACTACACAGTATTCTAGAAGTTTTATTCCAGCTGTGGCCAAGTTGTGGAATGATCTTCCTAATCGGGTAGTTGAATCAGTAGAACTTCTAAAGTTCAAAGTTGGAGCAAATGTTTTCATGTTGACCAGGCTGACATGAGTCTTTTTATAGATTAAATATGACATATCTGTTTTGACATTGTTACTGTTTTTTAGAATGATTTATTGTTAATTTATTCTCATCATTTATTTATTTCCTTATTTCCTTTCCTCGCTGAGCTATTTTTCCCTATTGGAGCCCTTGGGCTTATAGCATCTTGCTTTACCAACTAGGGTTTTAGCTTGGCTAATAATAATAATAATAATAATAATAATAATCGGCGACTACCGTCTTTCCTGTAATACCTATCGCTTGCTAGTATGTATTTCATACCGTGCGTATGACCACTTAAAATAGGTTACAATGTTTCACTGCCCTTACACAGACATATAATCGAAGCCATGATGTGTAATTCAACCACTTGTAATAAAATTTCATTTAGGTTTCGGGAATCTCATTCCAATAATATTCATAACTTCAAGGTTTTCAGATAAATGCGCTGAAAGCCTTAAAATTTTCTTTAATCTAGTTGGAGAACTCTGACTTTTTTTTTTTTTTGGGGGGGGGGTTAGCCGTGTCTTATTGGCTTAAATTATCCTTCTATGACAAAGTTGCTTAGAAGCTGTACTATTGACTGGAATCTTTGTCAGATTCTACTTCAGAAGGTAGAGCCAGTGAGTGCTGTAGTGAACAAAATATGAAGAATGAATAATCACCGTTTCTTTAACCAAAGGCTGATGCCTGGACACTTATAGAAATTCTGGAAATACGAGGCTTCCTACAGGAAGCACATTGAAGCCACTAAGGAAATCATAGAAGAGATCGTAAAAGAAGCAGGAGTATGAAGAGAAGGTGATGTATTGAGGAACTAAGAAAGTTTGCGGACCATAGTCTGGCATAGAAATACCATAAACAGACGCAACTGCAAGAACATGTCTCAGGTATTTGGGTTATTTTTTTAGTCCTATCACACGAACAATATATATATATATATATATATATATAGATAGATAGATAGATAGATAGATAGATAGATAGATAGATAGATAGATAATCATTCACTGACGTGTTTTGTAACTGAACTTAAAGATATTCAATAAAAGATGAAAAAAAAAATCTATTTCGAGTTTGACTGTTATTCGTTGACATTTTTGCAACTAAGCTTGAAGGTGTAGTTCCTTTAAGTTATTTTATAAAAAAAATTCTTAGAGAAAGAAAGGAAGATAATAACATAATAACACGAGGCCTTTTCAGTCTCAGAAAAGTTCAAATGTCTTGATAAATTAAAGAACGTTTATAAAATATAGACACATTTTCACGAGAATTAAAAAGTTACGATTATATTTCTCATACAAAACTTTTGCCATTTCTCTCTCTCTCTCTCTCTCTCTCTCTCTCTCTCTCTCTCTCTCTCTTTAAACACGTAACCACTGCAGGAAAAAGGCCTCAGACATATCCTTTCACTCCCATCTGTTTATGGTCTTTCTATGCCAGTCTATACCCAAAATTATTTTAGCATGTCAATTCTTCCTTTTCTCTTCCTTTCCCTGCTTCATTTGCAATCTCTAGGAACCAATTCTGTTATTCTTAATGTCCATCTTTTATCTGTCATTCTCGTTGTATGTCCTGTCCATGTCCATTTCATTTCCTTACTTGTTAGAATATCCTCTACTCTAGGTAAGTCTCGTATCCATGTTTCTCTCTCTCTCTCTCTCTCTCTCTCTCTCTCTCTCTCTCTCTTTATATATATATATATATATATATATATAGACACACATGTATTATAATATTACTTATTCATTTTTTCATTTTTATGTTGCATTATCAAGTATAGATAAATAAGATATGTCTAAAATTCTTCTATAATAACCTCCCGCATTGTGTTTATAAATTACTTAACGGCAAGCAATAGCGTGTATCTTGCGTACACAAACCACTGATGCATGTAAACATAGCATACGCGATAACCCCTTGTAATAAACCTCCCCTGTCATCAAGTATTAATGACAGTTGAAAAATGAGGGAGGTTAGATTGAAAGAGGAGGGGGGTTCATTATAAGAAATCTGGATTAAAATTCATGAATTTGGCAAATGCTATGTGGTGAATAATCGATAAATTTCTGATACTAATTTTTGGAACGTTAAATTGATTTCAGCTATTGGGTAAAAATTATGGAGATGAATGGGATGGCAAAATTAGACTGTTAGTCTTAAGTAAGAAGGGCAAATTAATGCCCAGTTTTAGCATATATATTTAAAGATATAAAAGCCGCTCATGAATTGCAGAGGGAAGGGCCAGTGACAATGCCTTAGGTAGCAGAACATTGCCCAAGAGACTGACCATATATACATGATCAGTGCCCAAGTACCCTCTCAACCCAAGCTAGGACCTGGGAGGGACAGGCAATGATGTTGATGACTTAGCAGGTAGACACATATGCTCCCCAAAACCCACATCCTTACTTCACAAAGATGGTGAGGTTGCAGACACTACAAGAAACTATCGAGCTTGAGTGGGTCTCGAACCCCGTCTGGCAGATCGCCAGGCAAGGATGTTTCCAATAGCCAACACAACCCCGATTAAAAGAGTGGAAGAGGGTAATGAAGTGTTGTATTTTCCTCTATGAATTAGACATCTTTTTTTTGGGGGGGGGGGGCGAGATTTGTATGAAATTTGCTAACAAAAGTATATTTTAAATTCAATTAGACTTAATCTCTTATCACAGGTCATTTCTCATATCATCGTTAGTGGGTCTCTGTGTCTGGAGTTAAGAACTTGAAAGTTAGTGGAGTCAGCACAATTAGTTGATTGGACGACATCTCTTGAAGAAGTGAGAATAAAGACTTTCGAATTCTGACTTCAAACAAATTGAAATATTAGGGGAAAAGTGGCCAGCTTTACACAATTAATTCCTTCAAAGCAAATAATCTCGTAATCTGTTTTTTTTTTTCTAGAAATATTAACTTCTTGTTCCTAGCTTATTAGTTCCTTTCTTTCTTCCGTTTTTACCATCGATTTTTCTTCTTAGAAGAGGCGGTACAGTTGGGATCAATAAATATGGTACACTTCACGGAAAGCTAAGGGGACGTCTGACTGCTATTGTAGCAAGGTAACGCTATGTTTAGCAAAAGTGAAACTGTTGGCAACGCTGTATGTCAAACAAAGTCGCTGAGCTTGTTGTAAACACGTGTTCAAACGCATTTTTATTTGTTTTACCAAGCTCTGTAAAGCAAATGTCAATATTCATCTATACAGAACTTCGCAAAATTAATCCAAATGATTATGATCACTTATTTACAATCTCAGCTACTTTGTTTTACAGGCAGCGTGGCCAACAGTTTCTCTTTTTTCTGAACACAGTGTCACCTGTTATAATGTACAGGTGTCCCACTTCTCCTTAGCTTTCTATGAAGTGTCCCGGAATTAATGAAGCCACCTGCGGTTTTCAGCAAATCTCCGAGGGTGATATAAATGCCACTGAGACAGCCATCATTTCAACGAAATATGCTTATAAAAGCGTCTACTTCCGAGATAAACTTATTATTATTTAAATTATTATCATCATTAAATTGATTTAAATCCCATTCACGTATTTGAGACAGGGATCTTTGTACGCCAGAGGTAAAGATGATTGTCTTAGTCGAGATCTAGAAAGATTTCTGATCAAAACTGTAAAGTAAATTAGCTCATTTTTTCTCAGAGCAAGTTGTTACTCAGAAGTCATTTCTGAGGATGAAAATGGATCTACGTTTAAGAATAGATTGTTGTAGAATGCATTGCCCTTCTGGCCAAGCACAGGCTCTTGCAATTCTGCAGCCCTTTGGAAGGACTTTTTCAATAACAGCGTCAAAGTATTAGAGACGTCAGCTTGTTTTCGAAAATCCACGAGTCGAATAGGGTGTTAAGGACTTGTAAATATCGAGCGAGAAGAAGCTACTCGAAATATTTTGACGTCGAAAAACAGTAAGAAAAATTAATAAACTCAAGACAAACTTCTATTTTTAAGTCAGACATAAAAGAGATACTGAATCTTGGAACTATAAAGAATATTTCATGTATATTTTTTTTTGACTATACAAAGCTTCAGGAAAATTGACCGTACGAATTTAGTGGCATTTTTTTACCATTTTGTGTTGTAGTATTCGTTTTGTTATTTGTGAATTCAGTGGGTCCTTCTATTTTATTTAAAGTCTCCCTTTTTATGTAAAGAGTGGTTATGCGGATTTTAGATCCTTGGGAACTCAATCGGACAAAAAATATCATTCGTCCTTTTTCCTCATTGTTTATGATTAACTTTCATTTATGTAATTCTCTCTCTCTCTCTCTCTCTCTCTCTCTCTCTCTCTCTCTCTCTCTCTCCAACGTAACAGTGCGTATGTAAGAGAGAGAGAGAGAGAGAGAGAGAGAGAGAGAGAGAGAGAGAGAGAGAATTCTTTCTTCTGTTTATTGGCCGGAGATTTTCACTGGACGGAGGCTTTTTGACTAAATGTCATTGCCACCAAAAGAGAGATTAATATCTTACTGTCAAACCTTTTCTCTCATAAAGAACAGCAATAAATCTAACAAACAAAACCAGTATATTTCTTATTTCAAAACCATTCGGAACGATGATATAGCTTTTTTTTTAATCTATTAACCTTCAATAATGATATATAGTGTATAAATATGAAACTCCTACCTGATTTATGTTCCGTCTTTGTATCACTTTGGGTTCTATTGGTATTCAAGTTATAGTCCTCAACGTAGGGTAACTCTGTGGATAGGAGATAAAGGGAATTTTTATTATTGTACAAATTAATTAAAACAATAACACCGGCTGATAATATGGTTTGCTTTTAGAATTAAAAAAGAATAATATATATATATATGTGTGTGTTTGTGTGTGTATGTATATATATATATATATATATATACACACACACACAAACACACACAAACACACACACACACACACACACACACACATATATATATATATATATATATATTATATATATATATATGTGTGTGTGTGTGTGTGTGTGAATAATGTACATAATCACAAAT
>NC_090762.1:46625458-46640655 GCF_036898095.1 Palaemon carinicauda | reverse complement strand
TATATGTGTGTGTGTGTGTGTATATATATATATATATGTGTGTGTGTATGTATATATATATATTATATATATGAATATGTGTGTATATATATATATATATATATACTATATATATACATATATACACACATATATATAATATATATATATATATATATATACTATATATACATATATACACACATATATATAATATATATATATATACACACACATATATATATATATATATATATATACTGTATATATATAATATTATATATATATGTGTGTGTGTGTATGTAAATAACGTACATAATCAGAAATCTTTTGCATACTTTATTTACACACAAACAACACATACCGTACTCAATTTGCAAGGTAAATAGGTAAAAGATGCAACTATGGTAACGTGTTCGTCTAGCATTCGCATGACAGCAGATCAATCCCCGCCCAGGACCGTGAGTTTAAGCTGTTTACTGGGGAGGCCTTTTAACCTTTGACTGTCATTTCATCAAATGAATATCTATCTTGTTACTACTAACGCCATTATGATTTCACTAAACGACGCATTTCTTTTTCCTTACTCTTCTATTCACTGTACCTTGAAGATTGCTTTTCAATTTAATCATGTTTATTATACATTATGCGGATGAGGTCTTAATTACCTTTTAGGTGAGTGACCCCGTGGGCTTTCGTGTATCGGGTTACCCAACCTACTAATTTTCTGACATCGATAGCATAAAAGTGCCCTTTTTTTCACTTTTTTTTTTTGCAGGTAATAATTATCACTAATAACCTCCTCGGGGTTGTTTGATTAAGGGAACGTGATATCTCTGCTTGCTGGTATTTTATGTACCCATTTTCAAATTCATTCAATTTTACTCCATTAAGACTTTAAATGTTTACAGAATTTACATTTTTGTCAATAAACAAAATTTAGTAGGAAGGAAAGAGGGCTTTATTATTATTATTATTATTATTATTATTATTACTTGCTAAATTACCACCCTAGTTGGAAAAGCAGGATGCTATAAGCCCAAGGGCTCCAACATTACTGTCACGCTCAGGGTGAGATGGAGTAGTCATACCCTTATTGAGAAGGGGTACTTGGAGTAGTACACTCCCAAAATTTGCCTAACCAGCGGGTTAAAATTAAGAAAGGTGGAAGGGTTTGGAAGAGTTGAATGTCTGCATGTGTATTTCTGTGCTTATCTATTTCAACATTTTGCCGTAATTTATTGACGGCTCGGGTACACTAGTCTGTAATGAATAACTTAACGTAAATGACAGTATTGCAATGTCCTTAATTATAATAATCAGTATTGAATAGCTTGTCCTTTTAAAGGAATTTTCATCGGATGCTTCGAAGTTCTTGAGAATTTTTGAGACGAGAAACGTCAATACCGTTATGGTCCAGGAGGCACCCTTAACTCCAAATGGTCCATAAAAAGATGCTGTTAGCAGAGGTCTGCTGTGCCCGTGACACAGCTGATTGGGAGGGTCTGGTTTTGCTGCTGCTGCTGCTGCTGCTGATGCTGCTGTGATTATTAGGACGTCTGGTTCCTCGTCTCAAATTTTGGAGGGGAAAAAGTAAGCGGAAATTTCGTTTCAATTTAAAGCAAAAGGCTAATGCAATTCTCATATTTGAAGCACATTAAGTTCACTTTTTAAAAAAAAGAGAATATGAAAAGACCTTGTGTTCATAGTTGCTGCCATTCTAGCCATTAGCAGCTAATAATCAAGTCAAAAACAACAACAACTACGACGATGACGACGACGAAAAATGCAGGCGTTCCTATTCCTCTACAATAGAAAGGCTTCCGACATATCTCTCATCATGTCAAGAGTTTGGCCGGTTTTCATCACTGATTGGTGATGGTGGGAAAATGTACTCTGATCGCATAAAACAAAACCGACTTAGTATGGCGATGCGCAAACCCTTCTCACCATGTGTAAGGTATCCCCACTCAGAAAGGGATTACTCAGTCCATTATTAAGAATGTCGAGACATGAACGAATTCATTCTCCGTCCCGAACGGCGCCTCGGTTACTTGTACGTGAATTACGTTCTTTGATGAGCACTCCACATGACAGAAAGCGTTATATTAGAATATCGCCCTCTGACGTACGCGCGCTCTCTCTCTCTCTCTCTCTCTCTCTCTCTCTCTCTCTCTCTCTTTCTCTTTCTCTGGCTCGCTCGAGTGGACTTTTCTCTTTGAGTAGGAGATATAAATTCCCGTCTAGATGGTTTTCCTGCCATATTAACCCTGTCATTTGATAGAAGCTGTGTAGGCGCACTCTATTGAAGTGGGTAGTTTGCAGAACGTCAATCAATTCATTAACTATAAATAGCACAGTTTCTGTGCGTCTCAGATGTATCTTAAACAAACTACCCACTTCAATAGAGTGCGCCTACACAGCTTCTATCAAATGACAGGGTTAATATGGCAGGAAAACCATCTAGACGGGAATTTATATCTCCTACTCAAAGAGAAAAGTCACTTTTGCGAATATTATGATTTGTGTTGATATTTAGTGTGTATGTATTTTTTGTTATATTTGCTTTAAAGCGGTGTACGGTATGTTAGTTACAACTCAGAGTTATAGAAAAAATAATGATGGGAATAACATTAAGAGAAATATAAAGAGAAACATGGATACGAGAGCAAACCAGAGTATAGGATATTATAACAACATGTAAGAAAAAGAAATGTACATGGGCAGGACATATAATGAGAATGATTGATAATAATAGATGGGCATTAAGAATAACAGAATGTGTTCCTAAAGATTGTAAAAGAAATATAGGAAGGAAGAGCAGACGATGGATTGACGCACTAAGAAAATTTGCTGGTATAATCTAGCATAAAAGGTTCACAGACAGACGCGAGTGGAAGGACATGTCTGGGGCCTTTGTTCTGCAGTGGACTAGCAACGGGCTGATGAGGATGTATGTCCAAAAAGTTTATTTATAGAGGAATGATGTGGAGAGTATCTGAAGTAATTTCTTCTAGATTTAAAGTTTATCTATTCGTAAATGAATTGTTAATTGATCCTAATCCGTCAAAAGATAGGTCATGGCGTGCTCCCTTCGTGATTAAGCCCCGCCCCTCTTACTTAATGTTGGGTTGGTCAACAATTAGGAACTCAACTGAGGAATTTTGTGTCCATCATTTTAGGAGTACCGAATATATGTTTTTGATGCATTATTATATAATGTAAGTGATTCACATGCTTATAAAAGAGTAATTTTCATGATAAAATAGAAACATTTGCAATTTCACAAAATAGTATGGCGATGTTTGAGCGACATTCTTACTATGTGTCATAACAGAAATTATTATGAATCATCATCATCTCCTCCTACGCCTATTGACGTAAAGGGCCTCGGTTAGATTTCGCCAGTCGTCTCTTTCATGAGCTTTTAAATCAATACTTCTCCATTCATCATTCTCACTTCACGCTTCATAGTCCTCAGGCATGTAGGCATAAGTCTTCTAACTTTTCTAGTGTCTTGCGCAGCCCTGTTGAAAGTTTGGTGAGCTAATCTCTCTTAAGGAGAGTGTGAAGAGCATGCCTAAACCATGTTCTCTACCCTCACCATGATCTCACTGTTTGTGTGAGTGTGTGTGTGTGTGTGTATGTATGTATGTGTGTGTGTGTGCGCTGTTTATGTCCCTGTTCCATTAAGCTAAGTGTAGTTTACATTTTCCACCCTGTCGCTGCCGTTACACCCGTAAGGCCGCCTCTTCACTCATATACTTGGTGTAAACCGACAACCCTTGGACTGGACAGTCGAGAGACTTCATATCTTTGGATTTCTCTATCCACATCTCTTCCTCACAATTCCTATAAGCTTTTCTTTCATGTCGTCCTTGAGTCCTACTTAGAAAATAACCCATTTTCTGTCTCATTTAGCTTTTCATAAATGTTAGTTGTTCGAAGAACGAAGACGATTATTAAAATTGATTCACTGAATGGTTCATTTCAAAATTGGGGTAAATGAGAGAGAGAGAGAGAGAGAGAGAGAGAGAGAGAGAGAGAGAGAGAGAGAGAGAGAGAGAGAGAGAGAGAGAGAGAGAGAGAGAGAGAGAGATAGCATCTTAAAAGGACAATGAACAAAATTGAGAGATGAAATAAGAATGTAAATCTTTGTCAAACAAATTGCTTTTGTGCACATTCCCATGCAAAGCAGCAGACGAAATAACCCCAAATCCGAAAGTAATATTCAAAATGGGGACGAATAAGACAAATATCAAGTTAGCGATGTCAAATCGATTTATTCAACATTTTCCTCGAGATCTGCAATACAATGTACCGTCTTTGGAACAAAGTTTGACAAAACCAATACTTTATAGAAAGTCGTAGAAATAAAATAGACAAAAGTACTCAACTCGATATTTACCCTCAAGTGACTTCGGAAATCCTCTCTCTCTCTCTCTCTCTCTCTCTCTCTCTCTCTCTCTCTCTCTCTCTCTCTCTCTCTCTCTCCAGAAAGCCATAGAAAGAAAAATAGAGAAGAGTACTTTATTCAATATTTCCCTCAATAGCTGACTTCGGAAACACTCTCTCTCTCTCTCTCTCTCTCTCTCTCTCTCTCTCTCTCTCTCTCTCTCTCTCTCTCTCTCTCTCTCTCTCTCTCTCTCTCTCTCCAATACTTTATAGAAAGCCATAGAAAGAATAATAGAGAAGAGTTCTTTATTCAATATTTCCCTAAATAGCTGACTTCGGAAATCTCTCTCTCTCTCTCTCTCTCTCTCTCTCTCTCTCTCTCTCTCTCTCTCTCTCTCTCTCTCTCTCTCTCTCTCTCTCTCTCTCCAATACTTTATAGAAAGCCATAGAAAGAATAATAGAGAAGAGTTCTTTATTCAATATTTCCCTAAATAGCTGACTTCGGAAATCTCTCTCTCTCTCCTCTCTCTCTCTCTCTCTCTCTCTCTCTCTCTCTCTCTCTCTCTCTCTCTCTCTCTCTCTCCCCCCTCGGTCTTTTTTTGTATCGTTATTGTCTGAAATTTATTAATGGTAGTTTGCTTAAATTCACTTTAGTTATATTTCTTATTATGTGTTGATAATTTCAAAGATATCATTGAGTGGCCGGAGACTTATAAGTCCACGGAAAGTCCAGATTATTTTTAAGTTTTACCAATTTTTCAAGAATTGGAATTGTTAATCAAAAGTAGTGTTTCTAACCATTTTTCATCTATTATTATTATTATTATTATTATTATTATTATTATTATTATTATGACGATGATGATGATGATGATTATTATCATTATTATCATTATTATTATTATTATTATTATTATTATTATTATGATTATTACTGTCGATATTATTATTATTATTGTTATTAGTAGTAGTAGTAGTAGTAGTAGTAGCATTATTATAATTATTGTTATTATTATTATTGTTGTTATCATCATTATTATGACTATCATTATTATTATTATTATTATTATTATTATTATTATTATTATTATTATTATTATTATTATTATTATTATTATTATTACCCAAATAACAGCCCTAGTTAAAAAAGCAGGATGCTATAATCCCAGGGGCTTCAACAGGAAAAGATAACACAGTGAGTAAAGGAAATAAGGAAATGAACCACATAAAAGTAAAGAATGATTTTTATAAAGTACCTCAAGATCAGTAACAACATTAAAACAGATTTATCATATATAAAATGTTTCAACATAGAAACATTCGCTGCAGGTTTGTACTTCAGATAGTTGCAACAATGTTTGCTGAACTTCTAGGAGGACACTCCAAAATCAAACCTTTGTTCTTTAGTTTTGGGTAGTGCCATAGCCTCTGTTCCATAGTCTTCCACTGTCTTGGGTTAGAGCTCTCTTGGCTGAGGGTACACTCGGGCACACTATTCTATCTACTTTCGTTTCCTCTTGTTTTGTTAAGTTTTTATAGTTTATAAAGGATATATTTATTTTAATGTTGTTACTGTTCTTAAAATATTTCCTTTTTCCTTGTTTCCTTTCCTCACTGTGCTACTTTCCCTGTTGAGGCCCTTGGGCTTATAGTATATTGCTATTCCGACAAGGGTTGTAGCTTAGCTAATAATAATAATAATAATAATAATAATAATAATAATAATAATAATAATAATAATAATAATAATAATTGGTCGTAGAAAAATAACATAAAGGAACATCGGCCTTCGAAATTTATACATGGAATTTGAATAGAGGAATAGAATTACGTATGAAGGTATGAGTATTTAGGTGATCATACTGCGAACAACATTTTCCCGGACAATTCGAAATACGCCAGGGGAAATTTCAAATGCACCCTTCCCCGTTTGCTAATTGTTAACTTCTATTTCTGCGTACATTTGGAGAAAGAATTATTTAGGAGAGAACAGTTCCACTTCCCTGTAACTAACTCGATTCTAGGGAAGAAAAAAACATACTTGAAGAGAGGATCTTTTGGAATTCTACAAAAGAATGTACAGAATTCGTTTTCGCCTTTTAGTTCCGTCTTTTGTGAATAGTCTAACCCGGAACAGTGCTTTCTACTTGGTTTCAGCTAATTGGAAACGTCTATGTCTGGTGATCTGATGGAACAGGGTTCGAGTCTCATTCAAGCTTGATTATTCCTTGTAGTGTTTACATCCTCTGGGGGTTTGGGTAGCACATAGGCTTATCAGCTGAGTCCTCAGCATCCATTGCTTGGACCTTCCTGCTCCTTGCTTGTGTGGAGAGGGAGCTTGGGCGCTGATCATATGTGTATATGGTCATTCTAGGTAGACCATTGTTATTGTCTTTTGCCTCTGCCATTCACGGGTGATCTTTAAGTTTTTAAACTCCTGTTTAACGATTTTGTCTAAATCTCTTGAAAATATGAATATTTGTTATCGGTGCCTGGTTTTAGCCCTGGCACAGTGGTATACAATCCTATTTTTTTTTCCCTGTAATTGAAGCATATCTTAGCATTGCTTTACGGGTTAGAAAATTCAGCAATGGTAGTTGCTCGACACATTAAATGCTCTGATAATTGATGGGGTTAACTGCTGCACTGTTATTGTTCAGTGACTACTTTCCTCTTGATAAGGGTAGAAGAGATTCTCTGGGCGTGACAAGCGGCTCCTCTAGAAGGACGCTCCAAAATAAAAAAAAATTTCTCTAGTTTTGGGTAGGGCCATAGCCTCTGTACCATGGTCTTTCACTATCTTGGGGTAGAGTTCTTTTCCTTGAGGATACACTGGGGCATAGTATTGTATCTGTTTCCTTATTTCCTCTCCTCACTAGGCTGTTTTCCCTGTTAGGAGTCCTTGGAATTATAGCATTCTGCTTTTCCAAAAGGGTTGTAGCTTAGCAAGTAATAATAATAATAATAATAATAATAATAATAATAATAATAATAATAATAATAATAATAATAATAAAAGAAGAAGAAGAAAGAGGAAGTAAGAAGGTTGGAGGAATCTATAAACCATTAGGATTAAAAAAAAGGTTCACATGAAACTCACCGCTGATTCATATGATAACAAGCAGTTATAGGGAAACTTTGATAGAGATTTCATTAATCAAAATCTCTTTCCAAAACATCCAAGCTTTTTTTTTTTTTTTAAAGAACTTTTGAATCGAATGAATAAGAAACCCAATTAGCTGAGACGGAAAAAAACTTTATGCTGAAAAGTCTGGAGATCTGAAAACACACAAAAACAACCAATTAGTGTAGATTATTAATTCATAAGTTTGTATCCAAAAAAAAGAGAGATAAATAGTTAAGAATAAAAGTTATTGGACAATTTCCGACAATTTTTGTCATTTTGATTTATAGATAATCAATCGTGATATGATTGTATCAAGGTGAAATTGTTTTTCGTGAGCCTTTGTCCAGCAGTGGACTAGAAATGGTTGCATTTGTTGTCGATGTTGTACATGTAGCAACCACTTTTCCTGATCCTTCTGTTTATCATGATCATGGTGGCCGATGTGGTAACGTCCCTGACTGGTGAACGCCAGACTGGGGTTCGAGTCCCGCTCAAACTCGTTAGTTTCTTTGGTCACAGCAACCTCACCATCCTTGTGAGCTAAGGATGGGGACGTTTTAGGGGAGCCTATCGGTGTATCTGCTGAGTCATCAGCAGCCATTGCTTGGCCCTCTTAGGTACTAGCTTGGATGGAGAAGGGGCTTGGGTGCTGATCATATGTATATATGGTCAGTCTCTAGGGCATTGGCCTGCTTGATATGGCAATCTCACTATGCCTTGCCCCTACCATTCATGAGTGGCCTTTAAACCTTTAAAAGTCATTTTATATCCTGATAATAGAAGCTTTCTCAATCTGTTTACATCTCGGTTCCCTTTCCATGATATTACCCTCAAATAGTAATATTAAACTATATCCTAACATTAACATAAGTATTGGTTTGAAGGACTTTGAATAGTTGATTGAAGATTTTTTATCTGTTTTTCTGTGCGCTTCTTATGACAAAACAACTTGCCGGATTTTCACCAAATTTTATTAACGGAGAGTTATTATACCGCACATGTATCTCATATGCGCTTATACACTACTGCTATTGCTTTTCTATCTCTCCTGCTCTGATAATTGAAAGACCTTTTTAAGCTTGCCATTACATGTTTCGTATTGTTTGAATTTTTATGACATTTTTGCTCTCAGTTGTTTCTATATAAGCTCGTTATCTGTTAATTAACCTCATTTGCATTAACCTCGCCTCTCTAGTAACACATAACACAAACATTGCCACAGTATTTTGCTACGGATTAACTCATTAGATTTTGGAGGCGATCCGGATGAAGATCACGATTATGGTTACTTATTATTAATGAAAATCAATACACAGTGACACGAGCAGAGTACAGTTGGACAAGGAATTCCTGGTACACCTCGCTCTGAGGAAATGCACCCAGTCACATCCTCACTGTGCGGCCAGTGCCTTTGTTTCGCCTAGCCCGACGACCTCTGTTTGTTCTCCCAACACAAGCTTTTTGGGTACTCACCGCGAAGTAAGAGTGTGATAGTGTGCTCTTCTTCTGAGCGAGGTGTACCAGGGACGCCTGTGGCCGACTGTACGTGTAGCCCTGCTCCTTATTTGTTTATATTTTAAAAGCACCAGATGATGTCATCGTTTTTGTTATAGATATGAAGTGCGTTCCAAATCCTTTGTCCTACGATGTCACTAGTGAAGTGTTGAAGTGTTTTCTGTTTACAGTGTGTTGTTTATGGTAATCGAAAGCGTACGAAGACGGGTTATTATTCATAGATGGAATTTCATTAATAGGTTTATGAAGCAGGTATTCAATGTGTGTTTGACATTAGAGAATGGATAGAGATGTGCAGCTGTCTGGGAGTATTGGAAATTACGTTGTTGGTGTGAACAGAATCCCGAAGTTATGGCTAAGATCAACTGAATTGAAGAAGATAGATATGAATAAAAACAAGCTAAATCAGGTGAGAGAGAGAGAGAGAGAGAGAGAGAGAGAGAGAGAGAGAGAGAGAGAGAGAGAGAGAGAGAGAGTTGATGTTAGTTATAGAGTTTTTTCTGTATAAGTAAAGAATCAGACTTCTGTACTAATTTTTGATATGTATTTACGTATATAGCTTTGTGTAAATAAACATTGTTTTCTTTAATATATAGCATATAGTAAATAGCTTTCCTTTCGTCGTTTATTAATATTGTCCTTCTGTGACTAATCACGACCTCCCATTTTATAAACAAAGTCATTCAGGATAATCTTTTATAGTTTTCCTAGATTTTTGAGGAACAATTTCTTTGGTCGCTGCAACCTCACCATCCTTGCGAGCTAAGGAAGGGGTGTTTGGGGGAGTCTATAGGTCAATCTGCTGAGTCATCAGCAACCATTGCCTGGCCCTCCTTGGTCCTAGTTTTGATGGAGAAGGGGCTTGGATGCTGATCATATGTATATATGGTCAGTCTCTAGGGCATTGTTCTGCTTGATAGGGCAATGTCACTGTCCCTTGCCCCTGCCATTCATGAGCGACCTTTGAACTTTTAAACCTTTAATGTGAACAGCAAACGAGCTCAAATACGAGGGTGGTGTTAGCCTATTAGAGATGCCCCTGCTGGGCGATTTGCTGGACTGGGCTTCGAGACCCGCTTAAGCTCTATAAATTTTTGTAGTGTCTCCCACCTCACCCTCCTTGTGAGCTAAGGATTGGGAGTTTCGGGGAGACTATAGGTCTACCTGCTGAGTCATCAGCAGCCAATGCCTGACCCTCCCTGGTCCGAGCTTGAGCGCTGAGCATATGTATATATGGTCAGCCCCTAAGGCATTGTCACTGTCCCTAGCCTTTGCCAATTATGACTCATAAGTGACTTTTAAACCTTAATTCTTGAAAGATGTAAAGCTTTCAAAATTAGTCACAGAAAAGGTGCAAATTCCGCCTCTCGGTGGTACAGGGAAAATAGCTCTCTTAGGTCATCAATCTTCGGGTTATAGTACGTCATTTGGGATCACTTTAGACCAGAGTTTTTCCCTTCATATCCAGATGGCAGTTTATCAAATGGTAATCTATATAAAAGGTAGTGAAGCTATTCTATAGTGAAGGGAAATAAGAGGAAGAACGTTAGTGTGGTGAAGAAAGAAAACATGTCGAATCTGAGGACTATTTAGAAAAGCTACAGCAAATAAGATGATAAAAAAAGATCGAAAGAAAACCTGCAGACGAAGCTATTCGAATCACGGGATTTCTCAAAGACTGGTCCGAATGTTTCATAATAAATTAATTAGATTAGGAATTCCAGAGGGGAGAAGTATATGACAAAGTGGTCAACGCTACACTAAAATCAAATAGATTATTAATTATACATTAAATTGTATTCGCGTAGAAAATACAGATTAACGAATAATAAAAGAAGATTTACAGACTATGTTACTGACAGGTATGTGTTAAAAGTCATCTGAGGAACAACTTTGTCTTAAGTCAAGGACTCAACATCCGATGGTTGATTGATAATAGGCTGCTTCAATAAACACAAAAAACTCACCTTTTAAGACTGAAACGTGAATATGTCGGACTCTGGTCCACTGACAGCTGAAATGTGTGCATGAAAGAGAGTAATGGGACATTGAGAATCCTATTAAGGAAGGGCTGACAATTTTCTAGTATCTGTGAAATGTAATCTATTCATTGAAGACGAAGGGAAAGAAGGCGAAGAATTAATTTTGACTATTTAGAAATTAATTCGAAGCAGAAAAGATTTAATAAACTGTAGGGAAGCAACTGGAAACAATTTAGACAATTGACAGAGGAACGTAATTAGAATAACCATTGGAGAGATACGTGTCTCTTGGGGTTCTATATATATATGTATATATATATATATATATATATATATATATATATATATATATATATATATATATATATATATATATATATATATATATATATATATATATAAAGCCTTAAGAGACATGTATCTCTCCAATAGTTATTCTAATTGCTTTCCTCTCTCAATTATTTAAATTGTTTCCGGTCGCTTCCCTACAGTTTATTATAGTTATTATCATTATTAATATCATCGTCACTGAATAAAAAACACACAATATTCTAAGGTTCAAAATATATCAATAAAAATAGATAAGCTCTTAAACCCATCAATAAATCCTGTTCCAGCTTCAGAGATAACAGAATCAATACAGAGTGAATTAGTAGGCATTATTCATAATCCCGGCAGACCGTCTTACAGCACGTGCGCCATCTTGGACGAAAAAAATCTTCCATTAAACTATTATCTTCAGGGTCAGAAGCGGTCATCCAGGCTTGGGCTGGAATGTGTGTCATCATGGGTCATTCTTATGGTATGTTCATCTCGAAGCTGATGGTGATATATTTTAGTGGGTGGTTTTTTCCAATCGAATTTCTTTGAATTTTTATAAGTCTCTTTTAATGGGGATACCTTAACATGGTGAGAGGGTTTGTGTATCGCCTTGATCAACAAAGCTGTACTAGTCAGGGACACCAATACTAGGTTGGTTTGCTGTAAGCGAGCAGACGAAAATCTCCACTCTACCATCTATATGCACTGGCCAGCGTGGTGATGAAAACTAGCTAAACCCTAGGCAGGAACCGATATATCTGAAGCCTTTGTTCTGCATTGAACTAGAAACGGCTGCATTTGTTGCTGAAATAATATGACTCAGGGTTTAGTTCACCTCCTTAACCATTTATTACAATGGCATTGTCTCTTTCATGTAAACGTACAGTTTGACACAGAAATCCCTGGTACATCTCGCTCTGAAGAAATGCACCCTGTCACGCCCTTACTGCACGCCGAGTAACCAAACAGATAGTGTGAGAAGTGATAGTAAGGTTCCAACGACCAAAGAAACCAGTCAGGGACGTTACCACAGACCTACTGGTCTGCTCACACACAAGGCAAATTTTGATATTTAGATTACCTTACAACCACGTCAAATGGTGGTACAGTTGGCTTCATTAACTCGGATACACTGTTGTCTCCTTAGTCTCCCGTGAAGCTTACCGAAATTAATGAAGCCAACTGTACTTCTTCTGGGATTTGTTTTGAATAATACTCTAGTTACATCTAATGGTGTTCTTTGAAGTTATTATAACTTTTTGGTCTCCTTTAATGGAAAGTCTTTTGTAGACCCTAATACATTCGTTTAATTTATTCCATTCTGTCTGAAGCAGGAAACTTTTAAGAAATATTGTATTTTCTTACTCAAACGTCTTAGTACTTGACGTTTGATTTTTTCTTTTCTTTTTATTTGTATTCTTCACATTTCAGAAGGCGATTATTTATTGTTTCTTCTTCTTCTTCTTCTTCTTCTTCTTCTTCTTCTTCTTCTTCTTCTTCTTCTTCTTCTTCTTCTTCTTCTTCTTCTTCTTATTATTATTATTATTATTATTATTTTTAAGTCTACATAGTCTAGTGGTTTATAGTTTGGGTTTCTGGGTTGCATCCAGCTTCCTTAAGAATCCATCACTTTCCTCCCTATATTATTATTATTATTATTATTATTATTATTATTATTATTATTATTATTATTATTTAATAACTGTTCACACAAAGCTAGGATATCTTGGAACTGTTCTTGAGTTGTGAATTACAAATCATCTTTTGCTGTTTGATAATGTAATTTGTTTAGTAATATTCATGATGATGATGATGATGATGATGGCAAGACGAACGATAACAGATAATATTATTTTTTGCGTTTATTGGGTGTTACTTTGATTTGTGACGTCATTTCCCGTTTACTTTGAATTCATTTGATTGGTTTAATATCTATCTGGACATCTCTTCTCATCCTGGATGCCAGAAAACCCAAAATCAATCAATCAAATCATCTTTTCTTATACTTAATCTTTTGGTTGTTATCTTAAAACATTATTTTCTTTCTTATTTACTGCATAGATTTTAGAATTCTCCCTTTTTTTCTTCTTATCTTATCCGGAAATAATTCTCTGTTCTCTTCGGGCCTGGGCAGGTAAAGGGTATCACGTTCCAGTGCCATCGAACTTGACTATTAAACAATTAAGAGAAGGTGGAAACTCCAAAATCAAACCATTGTTCTCTAGTCTAGAGTAATGCCGTAGCCTCGGTATCATGGTCTTTAACTGTCTTGGGTTAGAGTTCTGTTGCTTGAATGTACACTCGGGCATACTATTTTATCTGTTTCATTATTTCCTTCCCTCAATGGGTTATTTTCCCTGTTGGAGACGTTGGGCTTATAGCATCCTGCTTTTCTAACCAGGTTTATAGTTTAGATAATAATAATAATAATAATAATAATAATAATGATAATGATAATGATAAAATAATAATAATAATAATGATTATAATAATAATAATGATGATGATGATAATGATAATGATAATGATAATAATAATAATATAAATTCATTTAGTTCATGATAATAAATTCACTGATACTCGTATTCAATTTGGATTTGGGCTTTAGTATTTGAAACTATGCGAAAACGCCAGTCGCGACCTTTTGCAACTTGCGAATCAAAATTGCGCATCCCTTAAACTTCCCACATTTATATGTCTCTCGCAGCCTTGCTCCCCGAATGCAATATCTTCCTCTCTGCTATTAAGGAGAGCTCCTGTCACGGTTCAGGCTGGAATGAAAATTCATTTTGCTTTGAAATACGACACGGAGGACTTCGTTACCGGGCATACTTCGTGGGAATTGACGCCTCTCTAAGAATGCCTGGAATTCGTTTAAAGGGAAAAAGATACTAGATCGAGCTACAGTATCACGTAGTGAAGGGCTAGGTTGCGAATAGGTTATTCAAAATTGACACATGGTTCTCCTCGTGAAGTTGCCAGGTGGAGTGAGTTTGACATTTTAACCTTGCAACTTATTATTTATCGTTTTAAACCTTTTTAAACTAGAGAATTTTTTTTTTTTTTTTTTTTTTTTTTTTTTTTTTTTGGTAAAATTTTTTTTTATCGTAATGAAAAATCATGTTTTTTAACAGTTTAAAACTTTAAAGAATCACGGTTTATAGATAAAATTTGAATTTTTGCTTATCACAAATTTTGATACTGTATTTATATTTTAATATAAGCTTTTTGTAATTTTTTTTTTCTTTTACATTTTATCGAACTGAAAATCAATGTTTTTTTTTTTTTATATTTTAAAACTTTTAAGAAACATCTTTTATAAATAAGATTTAAATTTCTGTTTATCAAAATCCAAGTATTACCTTTAATAAAAATATTTATTCCTTCCAAAATTTGATCTCGGACCAGCTCTGTAAGAGTTGAGTTTAACTCATTGGGCTGGAGAATCTTCTCTCTGTTCAATGATAATGAACGCGTGACGAAGTAAATTTATCGTCCCAGGGTATGATAAAAAGTCTTGTACCGTACGTGTTCTATACACGCTCGTACACTCTATAATAATAATAATAATAATAATAATAATTATTATTATTATTATTATTATTGCGTACTAAGCTATAACCCTTCTTGGAAAAACAAGATACTATAAGCCCAGGGGCCCCAACTGGGAAAATAGCCCAGTGAGGAAGTGAGACAAGGAAAAATAGAATAATGTAAGGACAGTAACAACATTAAAATAGATATTTCCTATAAAAACTATGAAAACTTTAACAAAACAAGGGGAAGAGGAATTAGATAGAATAGTGTGCCCGAGTGTACCCTCAAGCAAGAGAACTCTAACCCAAGACAGTGGAAAACCATGGTACAGAGGCTATGGC
>NC_090762.1:46595458-46605458 GCF_036898095.1 Palaemon carinicauda | reverse complement strand
CCTACTTAATTTCCCTGACATATGAGTTTTACAGATTTTTATCTAACGCTGTCTTGGGGTAGAGTTCTCTTGGTTGAGGGTACACTTGGGCACTTTTTTTCCTATCTTATTTCTCTTCCTTTTTTTCAAGTTTTTATAGTTTTTATATGAAAGATCTATTGTAATGGTTCTACTGTTCTTAAAATATTTCTTATTGTTCATTATCTCTCTTCTAGTTTATTTATATCCTTATTTCCTTTCCTCTCCTCGCTGGGCTATTTTTCACGATTGGAGCCTTTGGCCTTATAGCATCCTGCTTTTCCAATCAGGGTTGTAGCTTATCAGGTAATAATAATAATAATAATAATAATAATAATAATAATAATAATAATAATAATAATAATAATAATAATACAAATTTTATTCCTAGAATAAATATTACCAATCTTAAATTTCCATATTCGTAAAGTCTCTGCTTAAATATAGTTTATTTTGCTTCGTCATTTGGACAAAATAGGTTCTTTCTTTTTCTATTCTAAGAGGCATAGTAATGAAAGCACCAGTCATATTTTCATGACAGTCCTGGGAATAATTTCTCGTTATTAGTCCATTGCATGCCATGTGTTACCTTGTAAAAAAGAATATATATATATCTTTTTGGTTACACTCAGCGGCTTTACCACACGTTTAATTACTCGGTCTCTCCCCGTCCCTCTGTTAGGGGGAGAGGGAGTAGCCATAACCTGGTGTTAGGGGTTATGGTTAGGAATGGGGGAATGAGTGGGAAGGTTTGAATCTGAGGTGTTCGTGTGTGTGCATATTTTTCTAACTAGTTATCCATCATTTTTGACGGGTCTCATATACTATGTTATCTCATGTCTCAGAATGATCCAGTAAGTTGGGTTGTTCATACCAGTTTTCAGCCTATGTTTTAATTCTTAGCCTTCTTTATTCAAGAGGTCATACCAGTTTTCAGCCTATGTTGTAATTCTTAGCCTTCTTTATTCAAGAGGTCATACCAGTTTTCAGCCTATGTTGTAATTCTTAGCCTTCTTTATTCAAGAGGTCATACCAGTTTTCAGCCTATGTTGTAATTCTTAACCTTCTTTATTTAAGAGGTCATACCAGTTTTCAGCCCATGCTTTAATTCTTAACCTTCTTTATTCAAGAGGTCATACCAGTTTTCAGCCTATGTTGTAATTCTTAGCCTTCTTTATTCAAGAGGTCATACCAGTTTTCAGCCTATGTTGTAATTCTTAACCTTCTTTATTCAAGAGGTCATACCAGTTTTCAGCCTATGTTGTAATTCTTAACCTTCTTTATTTAAGAGGTCATACCAGTTTTCAGCCCATGCTTTAATTCTTAACCTTCTTTATTCAAGAGGTCATACCAGTTTTCAGCCTATGTTGTAATTCTTAACCTTCTTTATTCAAGAGGTCATACCAGTTTTCAGCCTATGTTGTAATTCTTAACCTTCTTTATTCAAGAGGTCATACCAGTTTTCAGCCTATGTTGTAATTCTTAGCCTTCTTTATTCAAGAGGTCATACCAGTTTTCAGCCTATGTTGTAATTCTTAACCTTCTTTATTCAAGAGGTCATACCAGTTTTCAGCCTATGTTGTAATTCTTAACCTTCTTTATTTAAGAGGTCATACCAGTTTTCAGCCCATGCTTTAATTCTTAACCTTCTTTATTCAAGAGGTCATACCAGTTTTCAGCCTATGTTGTAATTCTTAGCCTTCTTTATTCAAGAGGTCATACCAGTTTTCAGCCTATGTTGTAATTCTTAACCTTCTTTATTCAAGAGGTCATACCAGTTTTCAGCCTATGTTGTAATTCTTAACCTTCTTTATTCAAGAGGTCATACCAGTTTTCAGCCTATGTTGTAATTCTTAACCTTCTTTATTCAAGAGGTCATACCAGTTTTCAGCCTATGTTGTAATTCTTAACCTTCTTTATTTAAGAGGTCATACCAGTTTTCAGCCCATGCTTTAATTCTCAACCTTCTTTATTCAAGAGGTCATACCATTTTTCAGCCCATGGATTAATTCTCAGCCTTCTTTATTTAAGAGGTCGTAACAGTTTTCAGCCTATGCTTTAATTCTTAACCTTCCTTATTTAAGAGGTCAAATCCAGTTTCAGCCTATGTTTTAATTCTTAACCTTCTTTATTTAAGAGGTATACGTGGGGAAGTTACATGACTTCATTAGGCATCTAATAAATTCAGTAGACTCTGCAATCATTTTATCTTTAAAATCCGCTCCCACCCATCATCTCCGAACGGAACTGACACATCCTGATAATGCTGAGTCAACATGAAGCTAAAATGAATCAAAATTATCTCTAGGTCCCCTAATTTACTGGGTCATTCCTAACCAGTTGGCTTTGTTATCTAATTTCCATATCAATTACGCGAGGGAAGGGCCACAGAGATCAATGTTTTCTGTTGACGCTGAACACAATCGCGTAAAACGCTTCGTTACTTCGACATTTTTCCTCAAGACTTCCACAGAAATACTGTTTTTTTACTCGATGACAAGGGAGTAAATTATCATCTTGGTTGATTGACTGCAAGATCCCAAACCAGGTCCTTTTCTGTTCTTACCAAACTTGTTAATAACACTGCAAGATTCCAATCCGGGTCCTTTTCTCTTAATACCAAACCTGTTAATAACACTGCAAGATTCCAAACCGGGTCCTTTTCTATTTTCACCAAACCTGTAATTAACACTGCAAAATCCCAAACCGGATCCTTATTTATTATTACCAAACCTGTTAATAAAACTGCAAAATTCCAAACTGAGTCTTTTTCTATCATTACCAAACCTGTTAATAACACTGCAAAATCCCAAACCGGATCCTTATCTATTATTACCAAACCTGTTAATAAAACTGCAAAATTCTAAACTGGGTCTTTTTCTATCATTACCAAACCTGTTAATAACACTGCAAGATTCCAATCCGGGTCCGTTTCTATTATTACCAAACCTGTTAATAACACTGCAGGATTCCAAACCTGGTCTTTTTCTATTACCAAACCTGTTAATAAAACTGCAAAATTCCAATCCGCCTCCTTTTCTAATTTTACGAAAGCTGTTAATAACACTGCAAAGATTTCAATCCGGACCTTTTTTTTATTATTACCAAACCTGTTAATAATACAGCAAGATTCCAATCCGGGTCCTTTTTTATTATTACCAAGCCTGTTAATAACACAGCAAGATTTCAATCCGGACCCTTTTTTATTATTACCAAACCTGTAAATAACACTGCAAGATTCCAATCCGGTTCCTTTTCTATTTTTACCAAAGCTGTTAATAACACTGCAAGATTCATACCCAGACCCTTTTTTATTATTACCAAACCTGTTAATAACACTGCAAGATTCCAATCCCGACCCTTTTTTATTATTACCAAACCTGTTAATAACACTGCAAGATTTCAATCGGGGTCCTTTTTTATTATTACCAAGCCTGTTGATAACAGTGCAAGATTCCAATCCGGACCTTTATTTATTATTACCAAACCTGTTAATAACTCTGCAAGATTCCAATCCGGTTCCGTTTCTATTATTGCCAAACCTGTAAATAACACTGCAAGATTCCAAACCGGGTCGTTTTCTATTTTTAACAATCCTGTTAATAAAACTGCAAGATTCCAATCTGGGTCCTTTTCTAATATTACCAAACCCTGTTAATAACACTGCAAGATTCCAATCCGGGTCCTTTTTTTATTATTACCAAGCCTATTGTTAACACTGCGAGATTCCAATCCGGGTCCTTTTTTATTATTACCAAGCCTGTTAATTACACAGCAAGATTCCAATCCGGGTCCTTTTCTATTATTACCCAACCTGTTAATAACACTGCAAGCTTCCAATCCGGGCCCTCTTTTATTACCCAACCTGTTAATAACACTGCAAGATTCCAAACCGGGTCGTTTTCTATTTTTAACAATTCTGTTAATAAAACTGCAAGATTCCAATCCGGGTCCTTTTCTATTATTACCAAACCCTGTTAATAACACTGCAAGATTCCAATCTGGGTCCTTTTTTTATTATTACCAAGCCTATTAATAACACTGCGAGATTCCAATCCGGGTCCTTTTTTATTATTACCAAGCCTGTTAATAACACAGCAAGATTCCAATCCAGGTCCTTTTCTATTATTACCCAACCTGTTAATAACACTGCAAGCTTCCAATCCGGGCCCTCTTTTATTACCCAACCTGTTAAAAACACTGCAAGATTCCAGTCTGGACCCTTTTTTATTATTACCAAACCTGTTAATAACACTGCAAGTTTCAAAACTGGACCTTTTTTATTACCAAACCTGTTAGTAACACTGCAAGAATCCAATCCGGACCCTTCTTTATTATTACCCAACCTGTTGATAACACTGCAAGATTCCAATCTGGGCCCTTTTTTATTACCCAACCTGTTAATAACACTGCAAGTTTCAAAACTGGACCTTTTTTTATTACCAAACCTGTTAGTAACACTACAAGAATCCAATCCGGCCCCTTTTTTATTATTACCAAACCTGTTAATAACACTGCAGGATTACAATCCGGACCTTTTTTATTATCAAACCTGTTAATAACAGAAATGACAAGAGAATAAACTTTAAAACATTAGGAGTGTTTGTGATTATATATACAAATTTGTATTGAATGTGGCAGCGTGCGATCTAGACACAAAAGCGTGTGTATTGAAGCTTTTCGGATGATAATGATGAAGGTGATGATGATGATGATGATGGTGGTGGTTATTATTATTATTACTATTATTATTATTACTATTATTATTATTATTATTATTATTATTATTATTATTTTTATTTCTACTCAAGTCGAATTTTAGTAATTGAAAATACTATTATTATTATTATTATTATTATTATTATTATTGTTGTTGTTGTTGTTGTTGTTGTTGCTGTTGCTATTATAGATGCTCAATCCTGTTGAAGTAAAAGTACATTAACTTAACAGAACTAGATTTGCACTCCCAATCCAAACTAGTTTTCAAAATGATCTTTAGTACATTGTAAGTTGGTGAGGCGTGCCGTGTGATATCTTATTCCAACAATCCTTAATAACCTTCCTGTCTTGAGAGGCCATGAAGTCGGTCGCCCATTTTCTCAAAACTTTCATCTGAAGACCATCTTTCTCTTGAAGAACTCTGCCCTACTAGTTCTATTTTAGTAAGTCCACAGATTTTCCTAAAACAGAAAACGTGACGCCTGGCGAAACAAGTGGATGAGGGGGACTTATAAGTAAGATAAACATACTGGATTGCAAGCGTAGTATGATTTACTTTGGTTCGATCTTCCTGGTACCAAGGTTCTTGAAACACACTCTCTCTCTCTCTCTCTCTCTCTCTCTCTCTCTCTCTCTCTCTCTCTCTCTCTCTCTCTCTCTCTCTCTCTCTCTCTCTCTCAATAATAAGACTTTGATGCATTTTATCTGATTTATATTGTACCAAATTATAAAATTAGAAGAGAAAAAAAAATATGGCAAACCTTGTGTGTTATCAAATGAGGCTTCATAAAATAAAAAAACGCATATGCGAACTCTACTATATTATACAAAAGAAATGCGTATATTTTAGGTATTGTAAGTATGGATAACCCGTTTTCATGCTAATAATAACTTAATGCTTTGGGTTTCATTGTAACCCATTTGCCGACCACGTGCTTTTAAGACCTGTTATATTTTCCCAAACACTTTTCTTTTCTTATTATTTGGTTTTATAATTTCTTGATACGTAAAAGCAGGTTTTACACTTTCTTCATATGACTGAGTCTCGTCCACTTTCCTTCCTCGGTTCTTGCTTTCTTGAGGTCTGGGTGAGAAAGGGGTGCAACGTTGGCCTTTATTTATTTTTTTTTTTTTTTGGTTGGGGCTAGAAAAGTGCCAGAATAGCCTTGCAGGTCCCAACTTTATAAATCCGATTCTGGAAGACAGAGAAATTAGTCGATCTGTACCAATAAGCCGAGTGTCATAGTGTATTTTTTTTTATTTTTTTTTTATTTATTTTTTTTTTAACATCAACAAATGCAGCCGTTTCTAGTCCACTGCAGGACAAAGCCCTGAGATGTGTTCTTAATCACGTGTGGGGTTTGGCCAGTTTTCATCACCACGCTGATCAGTGTGGATTGGTGATGACGGGAGACTTTTGACTGCTTGTCCACAGAAAACCAACCTAGTATGGGTATCCCTGACTAGCAAACCCTTTCACCACTTTAATCTATCTAAATTCAGAATTGGGATTTTTATATATTAGATAAATCCAACGAATAAGAATCCTTAGGTGAGAATTGCTACTCTGTTGGGCATCTGACGCACACCACTTTAACCTCCAGGATGAGTGACGCACAAACCAGACCTGGAAGACTGCCAATATGTTAACGCATATGGCAGAATCCTTGCCCGGCTTTCCATTCCCTGTCTGAAGTTACTTTCCCCCCTCTCTCTTTTTTTGACATCTACCAACAGACGAGATAGCATAATGGCTCTCCGTTATTGGCTTCTTGGATGAAAGTCTTTCGAAGAAGTACCAGAAATCATATAAGGGACGGGAACCAGACAGATGAGAAAATTTGGAGATCTCTTTGGAGAGTTAACGTATTGGAGTTTAAACAGTTATCATATATATCTACCAAGGCCCTTCCCCAAATTTTTGTGGGGGTAGTCGACATAAAAAACAACAAAAGGGGACTTTTCCTCTCTGAGCTCTTCCCAGCCTGACGATGGATTCAGTTTGGTTGGCACTGCTAGGGGGCCACAGCTCACTCTCCCCCGTTATCAATCAGTTATAAAATAGATAAACTGCAAATTAGAATTAGCGAATACTAGGGCACTTTTAATGAAAGCTTTACAAAAATGGTCAAGAATAATGAGGAACAAACTAGGTTTTCTTCTGATCTGAGAAAAGTTTGGTATTTATTTATTGAAGTTGCATAACCTCTGGCTCTTAAGTATCTTATTAAAGTTAACAAATGCGTCTTCAGTCCTTTTCCTTAAAATTAAACTTTGCGATATTTTATTTCCACTGGAAAAATATAATCAAAAAAAGGATTTTTGAAAAATAGCAATATCTCCGTGACCCGGACGAAATGTCTGTAACATTTTTTTCTTCCATCTTTTGATCGCTTTCCCTTTTCTTGTCTCCGCGATCCCATTTCCGATGTCCTGGAAATCCCCCCAAAATCCTGGAATCCTGGAATCAAAATCCGTAGATAAACTCCAGTCATCATTCGAACGAGATGTCAGTAATGCCTTCGTTGGAGTAGATTTTATCGTTGATTTTTTTTCCTTCGTTGGCGTAGCTTTTTATATCAGATTTTTTCCGTTCATATTCATTCTGTTACCATAGATTTTATTTTATAGTTTTATACTCTTAAATAGATTTTATGGGCATAGGTCTCATTTTATATTTTTATATGCTGTCGTAGATTTTATTGCCATAGGTTTTATTTTATATTTTTATACTCTTAAAAAGATTTTATTGCCGTAATTTTATTTTATATTTTTATACTCTTAAATAGATTTTATGGCCATAGATCTCATTTTATATTTTTATATGCTGACGTAGATTTTATAGGTTAGGTTTTATTTTATATTTTATATGCTGACGTAGATTTTATAGGTTAGTTTTTATTTTATATTATTATATGCTGACGTAAATTTTATCCCTTCAGTTTTTATTTTATATATTTTATACGCTGGCGTAGATTTTATTGCCATAAGTTTTATTTTATATTTTTGTACGATGACGTAGATTTTATTCCCCTAGTTTTTATTTTATATATGTTCTATACGCTGGCGTAGATTTTTATTGCCATAGATTTTATTTTATAACTATATACGTTGCCGTAGATTTTTTCCTTCAGTTTTTATTTTATATATTTTATACGCTGGTGTAGATTTGTATTCGGAAGTCTTTTCAGATTTTCCATCTTCTACAGAAGATATTGTTAAATATCATTGAATCTTTTTTTTTTTTTTTTCTGTCAAGATGATTTTTATTAAGATGTTTCATTTCAATTGCGTAGAGTTTATTGCAGAATTGTGCATTTTTCTTTTCTTTCTTTTTGACCATTGGCATAAGTTTTTGATTAAGAATTAATTTTTCTTAAATTTTTTTCTTATATCTTTTGTCATGTTTTTTTTTTATTTATTTATTTATTTATTTATTTATTTATTTATTTATTTATTATTATTATTTTTTTTGGAGACAGGGTATATACTACCATATGTATAATTTTCTTATCCATTTATAACGTTTGTGTTATTTATAGCTGACTTTGTGTAAAGACTTATCAGTGTAAAATGACAACAACAACAACAAACAACAAATGCATCCGTTTGTAGTTCACTGCAGGACAGAGGCCTCAGACATGTCCTAATTCATGTTGGGAGTTTGGCCAGTTATCATCACCACGCTGGCCAATTGTGGATTAGTGATGTTTGGAAACTTTGTCTGAAGCCTCACAACAAACCAACATAGTATGGGTGTCCTTGACTATAGTCCATTTCTTTTATCGAGGCAGATTTGCACCGACTCGCAGCGGTGACCTTTTAGCTCGGAAAAGTTTCCTGATCGCTGATTGGTTAGAATTATCTCGTCCAACCAATCAGCGATCAGGAAACTTTTCCGAGCTAAAAGGGCACCCTTGCGAGTCTGTGCAAATCTGCATCGCTAAAAGAAATGGACTATAGTACAGCTTTGCTGCCTATGGCAATACTCAATCCCTTTCACCACATTAAGGTATCTCCACCCAATTGATTTCTTCTTTTACTTATACTTTACCTAATGGTAATAAGTAGATGATATTTATAAGGAATAAAGAATGTCAGATGAGCAAGTCTAATAAACGCCCGCCTCTGCTGAGAAAAAGTAAACATAAAAATAAAATAAAAAATAAATCTACAAATCGTGACTATCAAATTTTACGCTTCAATAAAATAAAGCTAAGGATATTAACCATAGGCTTCAATTGCACCAAATATTCGATGTTTCCAAGCAACTGGGACTCTTTCCAGATGTCCCAACGCTCTCGAATATTGATTTGTCAACACATTTGAAGATGTGGGCTGAAAAAAAAAAAATACTAAAAAATACTGTAGGTGAATTTGAAGGAATTTATTTTCTTTCAGAATCGAATGTTTAGAAGAAATTTCGCTGGAATTAGGCAAATGGTTGTCGTGCCCGATGTGGAAACGTCCCTGACTGGTGAACGTCAGGTAGGGGTTCAAGTCCCGCTCAAACTTGTTAGTTCTTTTAGTCGGTGCAACCTCACCAGCCTTGTGAGCTTAAGGATATGTGGTTTGGGGGAGTCTATCTACTGAATCATCAGCAGCTATTGCCTGGCCCTCCTTGTCCTTAGCTTGGGTGGAGTTGGGCTTGGGCGCTAATCATACGTATTTAAGGTCAGTCTCTAGTGCATTGTCCTAGTTGATAGGGCAATGTCACTGTCCCTTGCCTCTACTATTCATGGGCGACCTTTAAAACCTTTAAATGGAAAGGGAATTCTGGAAAGATAATTTTGAGGATTGAGGCGAATTGGAATTTAATTTTTAATATGTACGCAAAATTATATTAGGTTTTTATGGTTCCTGAAATTAGGAATGACGAAGGAAACGGGCCTTTTTTTTTACTTGAAATTCTTTTCAGTTTGAAAATAGCTCGTTGTCTGCTGAATCAGGGTTGTCAGGGAGGTGAGAAATCAGAACTAGAATGCCTGGAATTCTAAACAATGCAGTCTCAGAGATAAAAGGAAAAGTTTTGATATTTTCTAATCGAGCTGACCAATGCACAGTAATGAAGCAAATTAACTATTATCTACAGATTATGATTTGCTAATGACTTAGCATTCATAGAACTTGAAACTTGTTTTGAGTATTAACACGAAACTGTGGATATAATTTACAGTAAGAAAATACTAAAGGAAGAAGATATAATCTTTACAACAGCCCCAGGGTTGATCAGTTAGCTACTTGCTATCTCGAAACAAGAGTC
>NC_090762.1:46572958-46587958 GCF_036898095.1 Palaemon carinicauda | reverse complement strand
ATGGTCTTTCTATGCCATTCCACAACTGCAAACTTTCTTAGTACGTCAATCCATATTTTCTTCTCTTCTTTCTCCTGCTTCTTTTACAATCTCTAGGGACCAACCGTTATATTTAATGTCCATCTATTATTTGTCATTCTTATTGTTTATCTTGGCCTTTGTCCCTTTCTTTCTTTTATAAGTTGTTAAAATATCCTCTATTTTATTTTGCTCTCGTATCCATATTGCTCTATTTCTGTCTCTTAGTGTTATATCGATTTCATGAAGACCGTAAGAAGCTGTAAGCTCCGAGATCTTTCATCTCCTCTCAACATTCTGTGAAAGAACTAAAAGTCATTTCATGCGCAGAGGAAGAAAATAGATTCGATTCGCACACTGGAAATGCAATTTTCTCCTTTTTTTTACGAAAAGAAAGTGATTCTGGTTGCTCTGAAAGGGACTTGATCAGGAGACCAGGAGTTTTACAAGTCTTTCTATTTTGTTTATTTGGCCATATATTCGTTTTTATTAGTATAGTTTTCGCTAGTTTTTTGTGAATGAGAATTGAACATACGCTCTTACGAGGTCAGAGTAGAAGTCTTTACTTAGTTTCTATCAGGGGAAAAAAAAAAAATCTTATGATTACCTAAATTGGAAAGCTGTGAAATCATGGTGTAACACAATTCAACTCACAGATTTCCTTATGGAATTTTCTTTGAATAAATATTGAAATTCTAATTATTATAGATTAAGACGCTCGGAACATTTCAATAGTTTAAGACGCTTGGAACGTTTTAATAGATTAAGACGGTTTTAATAGATTAAGTCACTCGGAACATTTTAATAGATTAAGACGCTCGGAACGTTTCAGTAGATTGAGACGCTCGCAACGTTTTAATAGATCAAGACCCTTGGAACGTTTCAATAGATTAAGACGCTCGGAACGTTTTTAACAGATTAAGACGCTCGGAACGTTTCGATAGATTAAGACGCTCAGAATGTTTCAATAGAGTAAGACACTCAGAACGTTTTAATAGATTAAGACGCTTGGAACGTTTCAGTAGATTAAGATGCTCGGAACGTTTCAGTAAATTAAGACCTTTGGAATGTTTTAGTAGATTAAGACGTTCGGAACGTTTCTATAGATTAAGATGCTCAGAACATTTTAATAGATCAAGATGCTCGGAATGTTTCTATAGATTAAGACGCTCAGAACATTTCTATAGATTAAGACGCTCGCAACATTTCTATAGATCAAGACGCTCACAACGTTTCTATAGATCAAGACGCTCACAACGTTTCTATAGATTAAGACGCTCTGAACATTTCTATAGATTAAAACGGTCAGAACGTTTCTTTAGAATATGACGCTCAGAACATTTCAATAGATTAAGACCCTTGGAACGTTTTAATAGATTAAGATGCTCGGAACATTTTAATAGATTAAGATGCTCGGAACGTTTCAATAGGTTAAGACCCTTGGAACGTTTCAATAGATTAAGTCGCTTGGAACGTTTTTAACAGATTAAGACGCTCAGAACATTTCTATACATCAAGACGCTCTGAACGTTTCTATAGATTAAGACGATCGGAATGTTTCTATAGATTTAAATGCTCGGAAAGTTTCAATAGATTAAGACGTTAGGAACGTTTCTATAGATTAAGACGCTTTGAATGTTTCTGTAAATTAAGGCGCTTGGAACATTTTCATTGATTAAAACGCTCGGAATATTTCTATAGATTAAGATGCCTGCATTTGTATATATAGATCAAGACGCTCGGAACGTTTCTATAGATCAAGACACTCGGAACATTTCTATAGATTAAGACGCTCGGAACGTTTCAATAGATCAAGACGCTCGAAACATTTCTATAGACTTAGACAATCGGAACGTTTCTATATATTTTGACGCTCTTAACGTTTCTATAGATTAAGACGCTTGGGAGTGTTAATGTAAATTAGACGCTCGGAATATTTCTATAGATTAAGACGCTCGGAACATTTCTATAGATTAAGACGCTCGAAACATTTATATAGATCAGGACGCTCGAAACGTTTCTATAGATTGAGGTTCAGAACATTTTGATAAATTAAGACGTTTGGAACGTTTCTATAGATTAGGATGCTCTGAACATTTCTATAGTTTAAGACGCTTGGAATGTTTCTATAGATTAAGACGCTCTGAATATTTCTCTAGATTAAGACGCTCAGAATTTTTCTATAGATTTTGACACTTAACGTTTCTATAGATTAAGACGCTTGGAGCGTTTCTATGAATTAGGAAGCTTGGAACATTAAAATAGATTAAGACTCTCTGAACATCTCCACAGATTAAGACGCTGATTAAGACGCTTGTAACGTTTCTATAGATTAATACGCTTGGAACATTTCTATAGATAAAGACGCTTGGAACGTTTCTATAGATTAAGATGCTCAGAACATTTTAATAGATCAAGATGCTCGGAACGTTTCTATAGATTAAGACGCTCAGAACATTTCTATAGATCAAGACGCTCGGAACGTTTCTATAGATCAAGACGCTCGCAACGTTTCTATAGATTAAGACGCTGGGAACATTTCTATAGATTAAGACGCTCGGAACGTTTCTATAGATCAAGACGCTCTGAACATTTCTATAGATTAAGACGCTCAGAACATTTTAATAGATCAAGACGCTCGGAACATTTCTATAGATTAAGACGCTCAGAACATTTTAATAGCTCAAGACGCTCGGAACGTTCGTTTCTATAGATTAAGATGCTCAGAATTTTTCTGTAGGTTGATGTTGTGTAATTTTCTTTTCCCTTCTCTATCTGAATTCACTTAGAATTATGAACTGTTAATAAAATTTTGAGAGCTTTAATATTGTTCTCTGAATAGAAGGAAAAGCCGTTGATTGTGTCCGGGTATTTCACAAAACTCCTCTGGCATGAAATATTCATGATAATGCCTAAATGTAAATTGAAGTCTGAGCCTTAATTAAGTAATTTGTTGTGTTATTAGCATCCCATGATTTATTGAAAAGTTTAATTGTACAGATTTTTTGTTGATTCTGTATAAATTCTGGAAATATGGCAACCTTGAATTTTTGCACTCAATGAGTTTTTTTTTCCAAATAGATCAGTACAAAAAAAAAAAAAAAAAAGTAAATTATGGGTATATATTTTTGGCTAGATAAAGTTGGTTAAAAGTAGTATTTAACATTATGTTACGTTTGCTATTAAATAAGTGGCCCTTTTAATTTTCTACTTTTTGTAAACTTACCTTATTTCTTAATATATTTTAGAAAATGGCAAATTCAGTTAGAAGCAGGTCGACTTTTCAAAAACGTATTTTTATAACTTGCCTTGTTTCATTTGATATTAGAATAAGTCAAATTCAGTTAGAACCAGGTCGACTTTTCAAAAAACGCATTTTTTATAACTTGCCTTATTTCATTTGATATTAGAAAAACCCAAATTCAGTTAAAACCAGGTCGAATTTCTCAAAAACGCATTTTTATAACTTGCCTTATTTCACTTGATATTAGAAAAAGCCAAATTCATTTAGAACCAGGTCGACCTTTTCAAAAACGGTTTTTATAACTTACTTTATTTCATTTAACTTTAGAAAATGCTAGAGTCAGTTAGAACCCAATCGACCTTTTCAAAACGGCTGTTTTAAAACTTCCTTGCCTTTAAATACTTTGTTATATTTTTCGTATTATTGGCTCAACGGCTTGAAATATTCTCTATGCCATTAGGAAAGAAAAGTAAATTTTTACCAAGATCCTCCCCTAAAAAAAAGAACTTGGGAAACACATTTAAAGATACCGAGAGAGAAAGAAAGTACCTAAAACAGTCTCCACCCTGAGCCAAGAAATCTAAGAAAGTGCTTATAAATCAGAAGAGAATGTGGTAGCTATGTTAATGTCAGGCTTATTCAGCACTGTGGTAAGACCTCTGAATTTGTGGCCCATGTATTTGAACTGCCGATGTTGCCTGGCTGTGGTTTTGTATTTCTCCAAACATTTTTTTTTTTTTTTTTTTTTTTGTTCATAGTATGACTATTTTTTGTGTTTTGCAGTATGTTGCGGTTAACTATTTCTGTATAAGTGTACGCGACCCTCCAAAAATGACGGCAAAATATTTAGATAGATATGGACACACACACACACACACAAATTCAACCTTTCTCACCCCCTCCCCCTTTCCTAACTACAACCCCTCTCACTTGGATTTGACTATTCCTTTTCCCCCACTCAAATAGTTATACGTTTGGCTATGCCGCTTAGCATGAACGGAAATATGTTTATACATACATACATACATACATATATATATATATATATATATATATATATATATATATATATATATGTATGTATGTATGTATATGTATGTATATATATACATATATATACAGTATATATGTATATATATTTATATATATGTATATAGATATATATATGTGTATATATATATTTATATATATATATATATATATATATATATATATATATATATATATATATATATATATATATATTATATATATATATATATATATATATATATATAGAGAGAGAGAGAGAGAGAGAGAGAGAGAGAGAGAGAGAGAGAGAGAGAGAGAGAGAGAGAGAGAGAGTTACTCTTTGTTATATAGGGGAGATATTTCTGTAAGATATAGTTTCTGTACTGTTTTGTAAAGTGCTGTTTGTATAATATCAGTATAATATCAGTATTTTTAAAAGCAAATGTAGTTGATTTTAGTTAACCTTAACTTCTAAAAATTATAGCTTTAGACTCGTTTTTTTCATAAGAATTATACATCTAGACAGATTTGTAAATGACAATTTTCCTCATACTAATCAGTCGTTTGATTCGTTAGAATTTTAAAAAGTTCAAACTTGCAGCGAAAGTTTTATATTGAACAGGCTGACATGAGTCT
The DNA here is from genome assembly GCF_036898095.1 of Palaemon carinicauda. NCBI lineage: Eukaryota > Metazoa > Arthropoda > Malacostraca > Decapoda > Palaemonidae > Palaemon > Palaemon carinicauda. Next base: position 46,583,049 of record NC_090762.1, on the reverse strand, counting down.
CACTTCGTAGTTTTATATATAACAGATCTATTTCAACGTTGTTGTTCTTAGAATATTTTATATTGATTATTCATTACTTTTCATAGTTTGTTTATTTCTGTTCCTACCGGCCTATTTTTCCCTGATGGACCCCTTTTGCCTATAGCCTCCAGTTTTTCAACTAGGGTTGTTGCTTGGATAATAATAATAATAATAATAATAATAATAATAATAATAATAATAATAATAATAATAATAATAATAATAATAATAATAATAATAATAATAATAATAATAATAATTGGTATCATGTCAAAGTCTACGTTACATCAGTGGGATATCTGTATAAAGACGATTGCAAATTTTAAGATCCTATTTTCTAGCTTTATCGTTCCTTGACAAATCCTCTAAAGAACTTTACATGGTCATCGGCGTGATCTTTTATCACTCTACCAAAGCCGTCTTTCTGGGTCTTCTTGGGAAGCTTTCCTATCGACGCGGATCTGAGTTACCAGAGTTTTTTTTTTTATTCATATCTTTAAAGTTTACAGTTTTTTTTTTTAGGTATATTTACGTATGTGTTATTAATTGGACATTTCTTAAATTTAGGATATTCCGTGTGGTTATTGTTATGAAAATGACAATAAACTAGATGAAATATTATTATTATTATTATTGCTTGCTAAGCTACAACCTTATTTAGAAAAGCAGGATGCTATAAGTCCATGGACTCCAACAGGGAAAATAGCCCAGTTAGGAAAGGAAGCAAGGAAAAAAATAAAACATGTTAAGAAGAGTAACAAAATTGAAATAAATATCTCTGATATAAACTTTTAAAACCTTTAACAAAACACGAGGAAGAGAAATAAGACAGAACAACATGCCCGAGTGTACCCTCAAGCAAGAGAACTCTAACCCAAGACAGTGGAAGACCATGGCACAGAGGCTGTGGCACTACGCAAGACTAGAGAACAATGGTTTGATTTTAGAGTGCCCATCTCCTAGAAGAGCTGCTTACCAAAGCTGAAGAGGCTCTTCTACCCTTAGAATAGATATTTCTGGCAATCGGTTCGGATATGTCTGATGTGATTATAGAATAGATCGAAGAAATGCTGAGGAAATTATGAACTGTAAGTAGCTTGGGAAAAGTCTAAGGAAATTATGCATCCTAACGGCTTGTTGAATCGTAACAAAACGGAAAATTGGATAGTAAGAAAAAATTCCTTTATTTACTGACCATAAATTCATGCATCTGTAGATGAGACAGATTGTTTGTAAACATCATTTCTAATTATGTAGTTTTGAAATAATGAAAATTAGCTTATTTTGTCATAAGGTTGTTGTTGTTGTTGTTGTTGTTATTATTATTATTGTTATTATTATTATTATTATTAGCCAAGTTGCAACCATAGTCGAAAAAGCAGAATTCTATAAGCCTAAAGCTTGAACAGAGAAAAATAGCCTAGTGAGGAAAGGAAATAATGAATTATGTAAATAAACTACATAATAAATAATGAATATTTAGTATATGTTAAGATCAGTAATAACGTTAAAATTAATCTTATCATGTAGAGTGTCTTATGACAGCCTAATTAATTTCTCCATCCAGACGTTTTTGATATTCTAATCAAACAAGTGTTTGTCTGTGAGTGTGTTTATATTTTAAGTTGACCCCTCGCAAGGGTTTTTATATTCGGCCTACCTGAACTTTATAACTCCTATTCCAATTTAAAAATAAATCCATCCTTCAGCATCATCTCCTCCCACGCCCATTAACACAAAGGGCCTCGGTTAGATTTCGCCAATCGCCTCTATCTTGAGCTTTTAAATCAATACTTCACCATTCATCATCTACTAATTCACGCTTCATAGTCCTCATCCATGTAGGTCTGGGTCTTCGAACTATTCTAGTGTCTTGTGAGCCCAGTGAGCGAAGAGCATGACCAAACCATCTCCATCTTCCCCTCACCATGATCTCAACAACATATGGCACTCAAGTAATCTCTCTTGCCATTCAACTGCCAATATTCTTCTTAGGGCTTTTTTTCTCAAATCTACAAAATCTGTTAATCCATCCCTAATTAAGTTCATTTATATTTTTAAATTATAATATATATAGATTGAAGAATAAGTGAAAATCACAAATATCTTTACATTTGTTTTCTCTTCGGTATTAGGATGACCAAATCCACAGCGCTTATCCTTCATTTGGACTTTATGGTTTCCCCAACGGAATTTTATTTTCGGTGGACCCTGACGCCTTTTTGAAGTTGCATTGGCGAAAGGAGCTCCTTCGCCCTTCGTATTCCCCCATATTAGTTAGAATTCAGTTTTTTACGTCATTGTATATTTTTATGTATCATTTTTTTTTTTTTTTTTTTTTTTTTTTTTTTTTGCTTAGGTCAATCAGTAAATGGTATTTGTTCTTTCGAGTACATTAGTGTGCATTTTCTTTAAATTCATAACACTACTATATATATATATATATATATATATATATATATATATATATATATATATATATATATATATATATATATATATATATATATAAGCAAGATAACAAGAGGGAACATGAAAATATGAAATATAAGATTAAGTCCTGACTAGTTTCGTGATACTTCCTTCGAAGGCATATCACGAAACTAGTCAGGACTTAATCTTATACTTACAGTTTCCCTTTCCCTGTGGTTATTTTGCCTCTGATCATCACATTTCCCGGTGATTTTCATGCATATATATATATATATATATATATATATATATATATATATATATATATATATATATATATATATATATATATATATATATATATATATATATATATATATATATATATATATATATATATATATAAAACCTTACTTTCATCACAGGCTATTCCTTCTGACTACATGTGGCGATAATTATTATTATTATTATTATTATTATTATTATTATTATTATTATTATTATTATTATTATTAGCTGGACTACAATCCTAGAGCCCTAGGGTTCCAGTAGGGAAAGTAGCCCGGTGAGGAAAGGAAATAAGGAAACTACAAAAAAAGTAATTAACAAGAGGAACAATTACAGTGCAGTAGTTAACCAACCCCTTGAATGAAGTGTAATTTTTCTATTATCTTAATGGTATCAGATGTATTAGGAAAGAGGGGAACATGTAAAGAATATACATGGCTTTTCAGTGTGTGTGTAGACCAGAAAGGTATCCAATGTAGAACTACAGTATCTACCCTGTTAGATCCAATAGCTATGGTGGTATTATCTCAACGGGTGGCTGGTGCCTTGGCCATTATTTTTACCTATTCAAAACATACTAATGTTATCAGGTGTATGAAGAAACAGAAAAATATGTAAAGAATAAGTCAGACTATTCAGTGTATGTGTAAGAAAAGGAAAAATGAACTGTAGCCGAAAGAGATCCATTGTAGTACTATCTGGTCAATCCAATAACTCTCTGGATGTAGTAACTCAAAAGGTGGCAGGTGCCTTGGCCAACCTACTCACATCAAGATGAAAATAAAAGGGGAGGAGCAATTGTGTATGTGAAAGCAAAGAAAAAATAGCTGTAACCAGAAAAGGATCCAATGTACTCTCCGGAGGTAGTAACTCAAAGGGTGACAGGTGCCTTGGCCAACCTACTCGCAACAGAATGAAAATAAAAGGAGAGGTGCAACTAGTTATTTCCCCTATTCATAACATACTCATAAGAGTCTTTCCATCTTTCGTTCTCTGTCTCTGGGATAGTGTGAGGTCGACTGCAGTGCTAATGGATTATTGTTTGCCCATTTACGTTATGATGGGCGAGTGAAAGCTTAGCGATGAGTGATACGAGGCAGCAGGAAAGGGGAAGATGGGCTCATACTCTTTTGTGGTTCAGATATCAGATGGGGAGAATTAATTTGATTAATTTTAAAAGTTTATTTATAAGATATAATTGCAGACACTTGAGAAGGCGAAGAACTAATGTAGTTACGTGCCTAGAAACTACACGAGTTAGGAATTATATTTGCTCTCTCTCTCTCTCTCTCTCTCTCTCTCTCTCTCTCTCTCTCTCTCTCTCTCTCTCTCTCTCTCTCTCATGTTGACAGTAAAAATCCCAGCCAAATAGCTTAAGTTCATACCATTCATAAAAAAAAAACTATTTTCCAAGATACTGCTGATAATAGGAAATAGAATTATGTGCTGGAGTTTGTAATGGCAAGTTGAATGATATTTACTTAGTTACTTACTTTGATGGCTGCTTTTCCGGCCCCATACAGCAGGGGGACCCCTCTCAACAGGACCTCCACTGTCGATTTACCTTGTTTGTTCACAGTATTTAACGTTTCATATCGGGTATCGTTCATTTACTGTTAAATCGTCACTGTTGTATGACTGTTGAAATAAGAAAATCTTCAGTTTCCTCTTGAAAGCCTTAATGTCTTCAATCATTGGAATGTTTCGTTGGAGCTTATCATATAGTCTCGTGGCCGCATATTTAAAGGTTCTGGAGCCTAAAGTAGACATAAATCTAGGTTCCAACAGTTTGAAGCCTTCTGTAACTATTCTCGTGTCGACACAATTTGTTGGCTGCGCAATTTGTAGCAATTCTCTCAAGTATTTTGGACGCCCGGTTCTGATAACTTGGTGGGTTATTGTACATATTTGTACATATTTTTAATCGGCAGCTGGTGTAAATCGATTAGTTTAGGGGTGATCCTTTCTCTAGGTGGGACACCTTTTATCAGTCTTGCTCCTCTGTTTATTATGTTTTGTAATTTCTTAAGCTGCTCTTTTGGTAAATTGTAGTAGATAGAGTTGCAGTAATCAATCCTGGTAATAACAGTTTATCACAAGTTTCTTTACAGAGTTTTCGTCCAGGTACTTTTTTATAAACGCAATATTTCTTAGATAATAACCAGAAGTTTTTATTACATTATTTATTTGGGCATTTAGAGACAGGCTACTGTCAAGAAATACACCTAGATCTCGAACTTTACTAGATATCGGCACCGAGTCATTATTTATGTTCATTTGAATATCACCTGTTTCTCGCCCTGTTTCTCTTGCCCACCACCATAAATTCAGTTTTGTTTCCATTTAACTTTAGTTGTTTGAATGTCATCCATTCTCTAACACCATCAAGGATTCGGTTTAGTTTCAGTAGTGTCATGTGTATCATTTATGGAGAAGTAAAATTGTATGTCATCCTTTTCCGTTCAGTATTTTTCACGCTATATTAGTTTCTGCTAATTCTTTTTAAAAATTTGCATACTGTACTATGAATTTCCTTTATGAAATTAGCAGGCAGTTGTCTCTAAAGAATTATGCTAATTGGCATAGTTATAATTAAATTATGTACGTAGATTATTTGTCACAATCCTTCAAATTAATCTTTTTATGTGTCTATTTAATGCTTTGCATCTTAGTTTTCTCTCAGATATTATTTACGCTGGTTAGTACACTGTGGATATGGGATCCATTTCCAGAAAGTTGTTAGAATTATGCTATATTCCATTTAGTCTTTTAAGAAAATATTTTATGATGTTTTCTGATGATTTGTGAATACAGCAGAAGCTCTTTATGATAACTTGATTATCTTCTTATTAGAACTTAATATTTTTTAAAAATATATTTAGTCTTTTAAGAAAACATGAACCGAAATGTTTTCTGATGATTTGTAAATATAGAAGAAGCTCTTTATGTAACTTTATTATCTTGTTATTAGAACTTGATATTTTTCAAATATATTTAGTCTTTTAAGAAAACATGAACCAAAATGTTTTCTGATAATTTGCAAACAGCAGAAGCTCCTTATGATAACTTGATTCTCTTGTTAATAGAATTTAATATTTTTTTTTATATATTTACTCATTTAAAAAAGTATTAAAACTATATCTAAAACGTTTCCTTTCCATGTCTCCTGTAGGAATCATCCTGCTGTGCTGGTTGGCTGGGATCTTCCTCGGGATGCTACCAATGATGGGCTGGCGCAACGAACCCGGTGAAAACAAAGCCTGTTACTTCGTCATAATCATGGACTACAATTATCTGGTCTTCATCTACTTCAGCACGATCGTTTTCCCAGGCATTCTCATGGCCTTTTTCTACGGCCACATTTACACAGTTGTCCTTAAACAGGTAAGCCTTGGGAATTGGCTTAAATAATCTATATATTAATTGGTACTAAAAGTTTTGATTTCATATTCGTGTGTTTACCTATTCTTGTGTGTTGTTGTGCATTGAGACTTGAAATTAACATTATCCGCACTATATGCTATGTTTATTTTTACAGCGTTTAATTTTTCTTTCAGATTTCTTTGTTTTTCAAAAGGACTAAAGTTTCTTGTGCCTTATTTTTTTATGATTTAATTTGTTTTTCTTTATAGCTGTATGATTTTTTTTTTTTCTGCACGGCAAACATTGGCAGTTTATTTTAATTATTGAGAACTTAGGCTTTCATGATCCAGCATTTTAACCCCCCTTTTTTGACGTCTGCTCTAGCATGGAAGGTTTTTAGAGTTCCAGACTTTTGGAAGATGGATGAAGAAATGTTTTTTTTTTTCTTATGAAGTGAGATATTTCTTTTGAAAGGCTGTGTTCCTCCTGCTTCCTATGCAAATTGCAAAGTTTATGAATTTATGTTACCTAGAAGGCCATACCATGTAACTTAGGAATGCAAAGGTGGATTGCCATATAAAGTAAATGAGGCTGAATTATCTTGAGTAAAGCATAACACTCAATTGTGTTACGTCAGAGTTTAAAGTTTGGTCTTTTTAAATTACTTTGATGGCTATGCTGATCAGCTGACGCTTTCTGTGCAAAGGTAGATTGACGTGTAAATTATGCAAGATTTTTTAGTAGCTTTCTTGCCATGCAACATGATGCAAGTTGCATCGATTCAAACTTTGATTCTCCAAAATATTAGTCCCAATCTTTCATGTAAATTGACATGAGTAAATTAAGACGTATGAACAGATAGACAGCTAAAGGCTCGGTTTTCCATTGACAGCGTTCATTGCCAAATGTCGAATGTCTACACTAGTCTTGGGTAGTGCCATAGCCTCTGTGCCATGGTCTTCCACTGTCTTGGGTTAGAGTTCTCTTGCTTGATGGTACACTCGAGCACACTATATTATTTCTCTTCCTCTTGTTTTGTTAAAGTTTTTAATTTTTTATAGTTTATTTAGGAAATATTTATTTTAATTTTGTTGTGTAATTGAGATGTTTTATTTTTCTTGTTTCCTTTCTTCACGGGACTATTTTCCCCCCTGGGCTAGTACCATCCTGCTTTTCCAACTAGGGTTGTAGCTTAGCAGGAAATAATAATAATAATAATAATAATAATAATAATAATAATAATAATAATAATAATAATAATAATAATAATAATAATGGTAAGCGCAACATGCATATTTCAATTACTGGTACATTTGGTGTTATGTGAAACATGTAGCATGATGCAACAGTCTACAACTGCGTTGGAAGGGGACTCAATCGTATTTGATCGTTTAAAATTATTATTGAAATTGTTAAAATTATTTTTAGGTTATATTAAAATCTGTTAAATATTAGAGAAAAAACGGTAATATCTATTGCAGGAATTTTACCGTTTTTAAAAGGGATATATTGACGTAAATGAGTGATATTTCGGTAACCAACCCATAAAAGATAATAACAAAGTAGGGTAAAATTACGGTCGCCTGTATTTTAATGAAATACGGCTGAGAACAGTATATTTTTACGGAGAATTTCCGATTAAAATTACGGCTTTTTAACAGTGTTATTAAAATTGTTGATAACATAATTATTAAAATTGTAATTATTAGAATTACTAGAATCATTATTGGAAGTAATTTCGATAAGATAGCACATAATATAAATTAATGGAAGCTATTCATTGGGAAATTCATTTTATCATGCTTAATGTTAAAACTACATTTAACTTTGCAAGCCATATCACCTCTTGTTAAGACTCTTGGAAATTTCGATTATTATCGAATTACCTTGTGCACGGTGTTCTGTCTTGTTTTGTTTGAAGTTTTTATAGTTTATATAGGAGATATTTATTTTAATGTTGTTACTCTTCTTTAAAAAAATTTTTTTTTCCTTGTTTCCTTTTCTCACTGGGCTATTTTCACGGTTGGGGCACATGGGCTTATAGCATCCTGCTTTTCCAAATAAGGTTGTAGCTTAGCAAGTAATAATAATAATAATAATAATAATAATAATAATAATAATAATAATGACGATGATAATAATAATAATTAATCCTCAGAGAGAGAGAGAGAGAGAGAGAGAGAGAGAGAGAGAGAGATTTCTAATCAATACAAAAGTTACTGATGAAGCAATTTTTCTTTTGTTAATGATTCGCTTCATTAACAAGTTGCATCTCTCTCCTATTATCTTTATTGCTTTCTTCATGAGCATCATCTGCGTCATAAGAAATTTAATAACCGCTAACTTTCTCACCATCATATTGAATACTCTCTCTCTCTCTCTCTCTCTCTCTCTCTCTCTCTCTCTCTCTCTCTCTCTCTCTCTCTCTCTCTCTCTCTCACTGTTTTTTTATCTATTTTTCTGATTAAGGCTGAAAATATAACTCCTCACATTATGTTTCGATAAATCTCTCTCTCTCTCTCTCTCTCTCTCTCTCTCTCTCTCTCTCTCTCTCTCTCTCTCTCTCTCTCTGTGTGTGGATTTTATCTATTTTCCTGATTAAGGCTGAAAGTTTAAGTCCTCACATTATGTCTCGTTAAATCTCTCTCTCTCTCTCTCTCTCTCTCTCTCTCTCTCTCTCTCTCTCTCTCTCTCTCTCTCTCTCTCTCTCTTTTCGGTGTCCCCTTCATTCTCTGAGGTTTGGATGTGTACATGATTGTTCTATGTGCTCAAAATTATATAACATTAACATTGTTGTGACCATAAAGGACTTTTGTTTTTCACTGACAGAACGTTCTCTTATTGATTTTTTTTCATTTATTTTAGAAATTTTCTACTTATTCTTGATTTTTTATTTGCTCACGTGTTACGAAACTCATCACTAGGTGTTATGGCTTAATGTTAAATAATGATATTTATGAATATTTAAGTAATCTTTGCATTGGTATTTTCCTCCCCATTTCTTTTCCGGGGATCATTGATCGAGATTTGAACGCGTTTCTGAGGCGTCTCATAACGGCAAAAGGAAAAAAAAATCCATTTAAGGCGGACGGGACCATTAGAGCTCGTTTTAGATCCTTCCACACACGAATATTTATAATTTTTTCAATTACTTTTTTTTTTCTTTTTTCTTTTTTTTTTTGACGGCATCGTCTGTCGTCATTTCCCAAAAATAAAAGATCCATAACTTTTTTTTTCTTCTTTTGTCACCACTGGAGATTTTAATAATGAGCATCGCCAGGGTTGCCCTGTGATCAGGGTTTAAGAATACTATCACCGTATGTCATGCGTGTCTTAAAAAGCGACTAAAAGGACAGCTGCTGCCTCGCAATCTTGCTTTTTATCAAAAGGTTAGGCTACTGTCAATAACTGCGGAAAATTCTGCCTTGCAATTGGTGTATTTAGTCAAATGTTAGATTCACTGCCAATAACTTTGGTTGATAACTGCAAGAGCATACGATCGTAAAAACCCTCTATCAAATTATGAACCATGCCTGGTCATACTACCGTATAGGCCGCATCAGGCAACCGACCCCTTTATGTAGGGATAACGGTAGGATAGAAGATTATCAGGATGAGTAAAATATCTGTAGAAAATATATTATGCCTGTGTTGATCAAAACATTGAGTTATGTTCTTGGAAGCCAGATTTTAAAAAGTTTTGGGACTAGCAACCATATCCAAAAATACGCCTCAAGATTCAGAATGATAAGATCTTGTGGGTGAGAAATTCGTTATATAGAAAAAAAATGTGTGCGTGTGTGTGTGCAGTCAATGAAGAAGCATAACTTTATTCCCTAAAGCAAAACGAACATATATGTCCCTATCAGGAGCCACGCCCTCAGAGGGCAAAAGGGCTTTTCGTTGAAGAAACTGCATATGAGTATGGAATCAGAACAATTGGACCCTAACACGTATACGTCAATTTCCGGAAGCAAATACATTCTCTAATGACCGGTCTGTGTCAG
>NC_090762.1:46560458-46567958 GCF_036898095.1 Palaemon carinicauda | reverse complement strand
ATTACCTATATCTCGATTCTCTGTGGCTTTCTTATCTCCTTTTAACCTGTGCTCATTGCTGGTCTTCAACTGATATTGCTGTCAGCGTTTTTGTTGTATCACATGCATCTGGCATTCCTTCTACAACAACAAGACAACAAATACAGCTGTTTCTAGCCTTTTCCAGGACAAGAGCCTCAGATACGCCAATTCATGCCTGGGGTTTAGCCTTTTCATCACCACGCTGGCCAGTGTGGATTGGTGATGGTGAGAGACTTTTGTCTGATAACTCACAGCAAACCAACTATTACAGGTGGCCTTGACTAGTACAGCTTTGCTGTTGATGGAGGTATCTCAACTTTGAAAGGGATTCCTTCTATCTTGTATTATTAATTCTGGGATCGACTCGACTGTCATTTACTATACAATCACCTATATATTTCCATTAATTGAGTATAGGTTTCCCATAATATTGAGAGTATCATTAGAAATCTGATTATTTTTATGAACTTTCACTTTCGAAAAGTATTAGTGACATATAGGCCATATTTTTAATGCTTGTTCCGCTCATTGTCTTCATATCTCATCGCGCCAATGTTGAAACCACAGGGGACGTCGTTTGTCTCTCTGAGGTCTTGATCTGAGCAAGGGTTCCCATTGTTGACCCATACGGGCATTCAGGGTTGCTGACTAAAGCTGGAATCACTAAGCTTTTTTTTTCGACAGCAGCTGCCCAAAATGGAAAGCACGAGATGTTGTTGCTAGAGATACTGCCAGCTAATTGGCTTCCCGACTGGACGGGAAGCGGCGTCTATAAACTGCTAGCATGACGTCAGATGTAAACACACAAGATGTTGGCTGCAAATAGGACGTGCTCTTACTTAGCAATCTTGGGTCCAACAAGCCTCAAGAGATAATAAAAATCTGCTTTGATGAATCCTGCGGTAGTATGTCGATAATACATATTACTGCAACATTTAGAAAATTTCTTGACGCCATGATGATATCAGCTGATTGGTTACGTTTAACTTTTTCCCATTTGCTCCTCGAACTGCGATATCGTAATGTGTCGCTACAACACTCTCGCTCGCTAATCGGCTGAAGGTTGGCCAAAACCTCAGACAAGAAACGACTAGTGTGATTCCAGCATAATCCTCATTTGTGGTATTTATTTCGGGTTTTGCTTACTTTTACCCTTGCTCTGTTGTTTAGAGTTACCCAGGCCTTCCTGGTGAGGGTTGTTCCCCTGGGAAAGCATTCGTCTTGGGCTGGGCAAGCTCCGCCACGGGTATAATGTGTTTTTGCCGTCTTTCTGTATAGAATTTAGCGCTTTGTGAATCTATTGAAATACATGATCTATTCCTTCATATTTCTTTAATGTCATTATACTTTGTTTGTTTTCCTTGGCGAGTAGCCTACCTCGGCCTCCGTGTATGCATTAATTATTCAATCAATCAGTCAATCAATATATATATATATATATATATATATATATATATATATATATGTATATATATATATATATATATATATATATATATATATATATATAAATATACAGTATATATATACATACACATATAAACACACTGACATAGACCATTAACAGACGGTAGTGGAAGGATATATCTATAAAGCCTTTATCCTGCAGTGAGCTAATTACGACTGATGAGCATTTATTGTATACTACACACACGCGCGCGCACACACATATATGTGTATGATATATATATATATATATATATATATATATATATATATATATATATATATATATATATATATATATATATATATACTGTATATGCGTGTGTGTATATATATGCAGTATATATATACATATATATATGTTTGTGTGTATACAGTATATATATATATATATATATATATATATATATATATATATATACATATATATCTGTGTGTGTGTATATATATATATATATATATATATATATATATATATATATATATATATATATATATATATACGTGTGTGTATATACATATTAATTTGCTTATTTTTTATTGATTATTAATCATTACTAGTCCTGTCTTTTCAACGTACTATTCTTTCAGTTCATTTAAGCTTACTCAAATATTTGAGAGATATATTAATCGACTATCTCAGATTGGTAAGATGTTCTCCCTATAGAGATACGTTTTTATTTTATTTCTATTTGCATTGTTGTTAGCAAGTTTAGCAAATGTTTTATTTTTATTTTTACAGGACTCAGACCAAAGAATTTGTGTGTGTGTGTGTGTGTGTGTGTGTGTGTGTGTGTGTGTGTGTGTTAGATCAGGATATGTAAATAAACGTTCAGTGAGTGGAGTGGTTAGGTTAGCCTACTCGATCTTGGCAGAAGTAAATTTATGGTCACGTTATAGAGTAAAAGAGTTACTTTATATCATCTAACCTCCAAGGTTCCTTTGCTTTGCTGATACTGCTTTTAGTTTCTTTCTTCCTTAAAATTTTACTAATTACTAGCGGAACCCGTGTAAATTATACTAAGTGATATTTTCAACACTAATTATCTTGTTCCTAACCAATACATGTTTGAATCAAATATCCCGAGATTAATTTTATAATTTTATTATGGAAATTGATAGAACTCAATTTTTTGTCTAATATTACAAAAAAAGAGTCAGATGCTAAAGACGAAATTGGGAATACTATATAAGATGTGCTTTGGTTAAGTAATAAAAGTCTAATGTGAATTTATAAGAGTATACTATGAAATTATTTCCGTTTTCTTTAAAGCGTGAATTTGTAAGAGTATACCATGAAATTATTTTCGTTTTCTTTAAAGCGTGACAAAATAGATAAGACACACGCTATCGTATTGAGATATAGATTATGAACTTGATTTTGTGTGCATTCCCTTTTTTATTATTTCCCTTGATTTATGAAGATCAGTTTTTCTTCTTTTGTATCTTTCACTTCATATTTTATTTGTCTGCTTTATTATAAGCAGAAAAAAATTTCTTCCCGAAGTTGTCAGAGAAAATAACTTTGACATATTTTGTAATCTTTGTCTGCATTTCAGCAATCATGTAGCTATTTAGATTTTTTCCCTAAATGTACCGATAGATTAATTTTTTCCCTTTCTTTGTAGCGGTTTCCAAAGTATCATATGCACAGAATTGATTATCTGTAAATAAGAAACATTCTTCTAGTTTAGTAAAATAAGAAAAAAAAAAAGACATTTGGAGTATTCTAAACACCACTACCATTATCATCATTATCATCATCATCAGCCGTTGTTAGTCCCCTGTGGGATAAAGGCCTTGCTTATTTTACAATCTCTAGTGCCCCAATCTATTATTCTTATTGTCCATCTACTGTCTGTCATTCTCATTATATGTCCTGCCCATGTCTATTTCTTTTTCTTATAAATTGTTAGGATATCCTCTGCTTTAGTTTGCTCTCGTATCCATGTTGCTCTCTTCCTGTCTCAGTGTTATTCCCTTCATTAATAGTTCTTAATAGTTCTTTTATTCGTAACTAGATAATGTTCTAGGGTTTTAGTAAGTCTCAAGTTTCTCGTGCGTCCTAAAGATGCAGTAGTAATAATAGCCCTCCTTAAGCCCCCCCCCCCCTACCCTCCCCATGCCCATAGATAGGAATAAATATCAGTGTTAGGTCATTCATATTCAAACTCTTAAGAAGAAGAACAATTATCCTAACTTATGGCAACCCTTATAACAAAACTTCCTCCGTCTAAAGAAATGAACATTACAAAGACTTCAAAGTTGGACAGGTTGGAGATATGGGATCTAAAAATGGAAATATGAAGGCCCCTTATCATAAAAAAGGTAGTTTGCCAGTAAAACATTTTGATAATTTTTAAACATTGTTAATTGAATAGAAAAAGTAGGTCATGAATATTGAAATTCACGTGTTATTACGCACGTTTTCACATTCCTTTTTGTATTCAAGTATGATATTTCCATTGAAGGTTAAGTATAAAATACCTGATATGTGGAAATGGCATCCTAAGAGGTTTCAAAAGTGTCTATTTTTTGTAAGGAAAGTATAAAGATATGTAAACTGTAAACCCTTGTCAAAGAGCTGTTTAATTTCTCATGCATTCTTTATAACGTTGAAAGACTGGGGTATTAAGAAAGGTAAATTTTCAGTTAATCATACAAAGCTAATTATCTGCCGTCCATTGGAGATAATTAGCGATTAACAAGAGTGACATCCGTTGTGGAATAATAATTTCCCATTGGAAATCGAAGGCAATTTTGTTTAGCATTTTAATGAAGGGAGCTCTAATGTAAAAGTGAAGAGGAAAAGAGGAGGCCTTCAGTTATTGGTGTATTATGGTAATGTGTTATTTGTCGGTATTTTGGTTTAATTAAATGATGCAGAACCATTAATCAGTTGTAATTGAAGTAAGATCAGAATAGATAAATATATCACTGACACCCCAACTTAAAATATAATTGTGGACTGCAAGTAGGCCTATTTTGTTATGAAATTAGATTTTATTTTAATCTAAACTGAATTCGTAGCATTCGTAGTAAATAGGTATTTTATAAGACTATGTATTCCTCTACCAAAAAGCAAAGTTTAAGCTCTTGGGTGTATATGCCAAAGCTGCAATATGTGAAGTATAACAACAGCAACAAAAGCAAATGCAGATGTTTTTAGTCCACTGCAGGGCAAAGGCCTCAGACATATATTCAATCATGTGTGGGGTTCGGCCATTTTCATCACCATGCTGCCCACTGCTAATGGTGATGGTGTGAGTCTTTAGTCTGATCGCTCACAGGAAACCAACCTAGTATGGGTGTCCCGGCTAGTACAGCTTTGCTGATCATAGCTATGCACAAACATTTTCAGCACGTCACGGTATCCCCACTCAGAAAGTATGCCTCGTTATGTGGTGATCTATATGTAATGAAAATGATGGGAAATTACTGTAAACCAGAATTAACTATGTGTGTTTTAATTTCTTAATGAACGTTAAGTTTTCACATCTGAGTTGTTGGTTGTTATAGGTTGTCTGGCCCTTGTGGCCAAGCACGGTCTCTTGTAATTCTGCATTACGTAGACATCTTAGTTCATCGGCCTGAATAACATATGTTCCGTGTTTAAAAGCCACTCATGAATGGCAGAGACAAGGGACAGTGACATTGCCATATCAAGCAGGACAATGCCATAGAGACTGACCATATATAACATATGATGAGCGCCCATACCCCCTCTCCATCCAAGCTAGGACCAGGGAGGGCCAGACAATGGCTGCTGATGACTCAATCAGTAGACCTATAGTCTCCCCCTATCCTTAGCTCGCAAGTATGGTAAGGTTACAGCGACCAAAAAAACTAGCGAGTTTAAGCGGGACTCGAACCCCAGTCTAGCAATCACCAGTCAGGGACGTTACCACATCTGTAAATGACGTAATCAACAAGCAATTAGTATCATTTCCACATTTTTCTTCAGTAAAAAAGAAAAAAAAATCCACCGCAAAGTAAAGTCTACGGCGCACTAACCCACATTCAAGGCTGGAGGCTGCTGATCCTGTTAATACTGCTAGACGTTATATGGTCATTTCGAGGGGGTGTTGGATGTCCACTCTCGGATAGCAACCCTCTAGGTCCGCTTCAATGATATCCCCAAGGCTTTGCTGCCAAAGGGGTGTCAGGGATCTGAGAGGGGAAAGAAAAGTAGGGGGAGGGGAGAGGGGAAAAAGGGAGGGAAGAGGGGGAGAGGGGTGGGGCTCTATCTTCTATTCCTTTTTCTTTGACGTGGTCGAAATGGATCGTCTAAACGACAGACGGTACCAGGTTACGTTGGCATTGTTAAGAAATTGAGAGAGAGAGAGAGAGAGAGAGAGAGAGAGAGAGAGAGAGAGAGAGAGAGAGAGAGAGAGAGAGAGAGAGAGAGAGAACTGAAAGCTCAGGTCATTAGATATAACTAATGAAGAGAATATCTTTTTACGTTACATTTGTTGTTAAATTTATTATGGTTTCCTGTCCATCTAATGTTATTTTGGTGAGAAAATTTACTCAATTTTTAGGTTTAACTTTATCTTTTGTTGCGGTACACAAAAAATTTCAACTTTAAGATGACATTTTTTGTCTGTATTTGTTATACAGATATATACTGTTTCATCATCATCTCCTCCTACGCCAATAGACGCAAAGGGCCTCGGTTAGATTTCGCCAGTCGTCTCTATGGTGAGCTTTTAAGTCAATACTTCTCCAATCATCATTTCCTACCTCACGCTTCATAGTCCTCAGCCATGTAGGCCTGGGTCTTCCAACTCTTCTAATGCCTTGTGGAGCCCAGTTGAAAGTTTTGGAGTCCATCCTGTTTATAGCAAAAGATATATGATTAAGTATCACTAGCGTACCCTGTCTTAGCAATTAAGTGTTTCCGGTAAATGATCTATTATTTTAATGTATATTTTTCAAAAGTATTCATTCAGTAGATGATATTGTTTACAAACCAGCAACTTTAAGAATTTAGTAATATGAGTACTAGAACAGAATGTAGCTTAATTAGATATCTCTTAATTTAAAAGTTCAATCATTTTAATTTGGACATCTTATTGCGTCCTGCTTTTACATCTCGTGATGTAGCTTAGGAAGTAGTAGTAGTAATAATAATAATAATAATAATAATAATAATAATAATAATAATAATAATAATACATATTTAAAATGGTAATATTAAAATAATTATAATTATGATAATGATAATTAATGATATTAATGATAATGATAATAATAATGATAGATATTATGAATAATGATAATGATAATAATAATGATAGATATTATGAATAATAATAATAATAATAATAATAATAATAATAATAATAATAATAATAATAATAATAACTGATAATTAATAAATGATAAATGATGATAATGATACATGTGAGATTTATCCAAAACAAGCCACAAATAAACGGAAGAAACAAAATGCCATTTTTTTTTTCATAGCAAAAGTCATTAGGAGGTAACCGACCAGAAAATATTTAATTTGTGTCCGTGCAAAGCTGTGTCACTGATAACATCTTTCTCGTAATGTTATTGATATTAAAGGAGTATTAAGGATAAGGTGACTCACCTAAGAAAATAGCTCTTAAGCTGTTTTCTTTTCTAATCTCTCGGAAATACTATAATTATTTGTTATTGCTACTTAACACTTAATCCTTAATTTGTTTTTTCTCCAACTAAATAAAGCGTTTGATAATATAATTTGTGTTTTTGTTCTACTTTGTGTAAGAAAATATTTATTTGTCTTATTTTCCACTAGAAAGTCAGTAGACTCTCTCTCTCTCTCTCTCTCTCTCTCTCTCTCTCTCTCTCTCTCTCTCTCATCTCTCTCTCTCTCTCTCTCTCTCTCTCTCTCTCTCTCTCTCTCTTTTTTTTTTTTTTTTTTTTTTTTTTTTTTTTTTTTGCTAACAAATCTTTTATAACCTGTTAAATATCTGTCGCTTTACTAAAAATTAATCTTATCGGCATGAAATAGTTTTTTTTTTAATTTTTAATGCTGAAGAA
>NC_090762.1:46510458-46555458 GCF_036898095.1 Palaemon carinicauda | reverse complement strand
CTTTATTGGGATCTCTGTGGGAGAGCTCCCCCGAAGCTGTTGAGAAGATTGAATACATGTCAGAGAAACGCTGAATTCCCTCATGGGGAGGGGGTGTGGGAACATGTTTGGTATCAGTCTGGTATGCTGAGGCACTCCCAAAATCAGTGGATTCCTCCTCACTGTTGCCTTGACAAGGAGATTCGTCGTTATTCTGTTCCTCGGTGGAATTCTCTGAGAACCTGAACGAAGATAGTGGGCTCTCGTTCTTCATCAGTATGCTACTAAACCTTGGACTACGTACATCAATTTCATTTTCCCATTTACTTTTATCAGCGTACTGCAATGCATTTTGAATTTCCTCTCGAATTAAAGCTCGTAAATAGTTCTGGTCCAAGGATGGTGTGATATTGAGTGAATCGGGTAAAGTCCTAGGAGAGTTTCTGCAGAACTGCAGAATGAAAATCTTTGGCTTTCCTCGAAGATTCTGACAGTTCAAGTTGTCAAGCATGCCATAAACTTCCATGAGATCAACTTCTTTGTTATCTGAAGTAATAAAAGTTTTGGGGCCAGAGCCATGGCTCATAATGATAACAACACACGAATTTAGCATTTTATGTCTTTGCTCTTGACTAAACTCCCTGAGCATTTTCAAAAATTTGTATTTTGTTATATACCCTGATTTACAGTAACTGTCAGTTCGATAGCTGGTTTCATAGCCCATTTGCTGAAAAAGATTGAGCAAGTTATTGAAATCTTTCTCAGACCCTTCTCTTTCATTTTGAGTATCATCCTCATATTTGGTGAAGTTGACCATGAACACCAAACCCCGAGGTGTAGAGTCATTTTTGTAGGCCCCGTCACTTTCACCATAGACCTTTGTATACTTGACAACAATGCCTGATGAATTACGAGCCATTACACCACGACATCCCTTCATTCTTCGCCTTCTGTGAGCTTGACGCTTCTCGATCTCACATTCATCAGGCTCCTCACCTCTTTCCTTCTCTGCTTCACCAGCAAATCTAATACTAGATGCTGTTTTAGGGGTGTCAGCTTGTTGGTGATCCGTTTGTGAGGTATTCTGTACATTTACTGGCGAAGCCTCTATTTCTGGTTTCCTTAATGTTATGTCACTCCTTGTCTTTGGTTGCTGAGCCTCTATTTCGTGCTTTTTTAATGTTATGTCACTCCTTGTCTTTGGTTGCTGAGCCTCTATTTCGGGCTTTCTTAATGTTATGTTACTCCTTGTCTTTGGTTGCTCAGGTTTAGTTTGTCTAGTGTAAGTATTAGCTGGTATGCTGTGGGACCTATGCACACTCTCCATTGCTCCCTCTTTCTTGGACATTTCTGCTTCTTCTTCCTGAGGGTTAAGGCTGTTGGGTTGGATATTGGAGTCGTCAAGTAAATGTCGCTCTTCTTCACTGGAAGGGCGAGGAATCTCTGATGCAAGAAAAGGGTCCTTACTTGAGGGGGATATGGTATACTTGCTTACATCTGAAGGCTGGACTGCCTCAAGTGACTTGCTATTTTTCTTCTCTTTTCCTATTTCCAGTGATTTCAGAGCCCTATGGATACTCTTGCCACATCCCATAATAAGATTGAAAGCGAGTTACATGGGTGTAACCTTTGTCACTACGCTGGGTTACCTGTTGGTAAAGATAAACAATGTAGTTTTTGTTCAAATTTGAGACATGACTATTTACTTATTAACTAACATGACTTTTTATATATAATTCTACTGTTATCTTAAAAGTACCCGTTTTATAGAACCCCATGCTCCATCAATAAATGAATAATTTGAGCATCCAAATATATATATACATGAATGCAAAATACATATGTTATATGTGTATATATATATATATATATATATATATATATATATATATATATATATATATATATATATATATATATATATATATCCCTTGGTGAGGTAATCCTACAAAGCCAGAACTGTCGGGTTCCCACGAGATCTGTAGGGATGAGTGTGTTAGCCATATCGAGTTTGTGTCCAAGTTCATTCTGAAGATGCTCTCACTCATCTTCTAGCAAAGGGTTAAAATTTAGGTATTTATAAAGTAACTTAGTGATAAAATACTCTTTCTAAAGGAGTATATGCGCCATAGATGAATCTTATTGAAAATTGAGTCCCAGAGTTTCGGGGTAACGAGTTTCGGGATGAGACAAGTCCAGACCTAGATGGCATGGCATTTTTTAGATCTTCTGTATTAAGGGAATAGAGGGTGATTATTTTCTTATAAACATGTGTAAATTAGAAATTTTTGGAGAAAACATTTTTATGATAGATTTTTTCATTTCACTTTATGATGAGTCAAGTTCCTAAACAACATTTATATTTTCTCATTTGAAGTATGTATAGTATATCTAAATAGTTTTCATAGTGAAGGCAGTGTATCAGTCAAGGATTACATGTTGAAAATATACAAAACTCCCTGGTTAAATTTAGGACCCGCTTTATGCCATGTTCCCGCTCTATTCTACCCACATGGCCTAGTTATTATTGAGGAAGATCGAATAAATAGGTCACAAGAAACGTTGAGGCTTAGACAGCCATTTTCAGAAGGATCTGGGTAAATAGGTCAGTCTCCTAGACAAGGCGTCACTTGTCTCTCCAGTGCGAGTCCCTGTTAGGCCTAAAAGCTGCGCAATCGCCCTCTGTCAATGAATTTGGAAGGCCTTTGTATTTTGGTTGTTTGTCTCTCTGTCGTTCTTCTACCTTTCTGACCACTAGATATCTAAAAAATCTAAGTTTGTTTTTCAAGTATGGATTTTCTAAGCGCTTCTTTATGCCTTTCTCACCATTCTTTATTAATACATATCACAGAAGAAAAGTTTCATATTTCATTTATCAAATAACGGGAAAAAAATTAAAACAAATTCAACAATGCTTTACATTAAAATTCAATATTAGGTTAAGTCAGTAAAACAATTCGGCTTTAGTAGCTAGAGCCTGTGTTAGGAATCAAGGCCCAGGTAATCGGTAACAAAAATAACAACAATAATGGTTGCACATTCATTTCACTGGCGATTGAAAGAGGATTCCAATATCTGAAAGGTTTTCATTAACAAAAATTCGTCATGAGGTAATGTGGTATCTACTATCTGTAACTCCATGACGTAATCATAAGTGATATAATGGAAGTCGTCGTCAAATTATCTGTAGTATGTAATAGATGTATCTCCCCTTCTCATTATAAGGTTTGGATTTCTCCATGATTTTGGTTTTTATTACTCTCGGGAGACAAGTGTATTTTTTTTAAAGTAAACATTATGCCATCTTCCTGCATTTGGTTTGGCCTTCTTATCACTCAGTTATCTGATTATGGTGTTTCGGTAAAACTTTCTATTACTGGCTGTAAGAGAACTCCATTGCTTGTTTTTATTTATTTTTATTTTACAAAGACCGAAAAGGAGCTAAATTTCCATAGGGATATTAAGCTGAAGCCACCCGCTATTAAATACGAAGGATAGGAAAAGAAATTTTACAAAACATTCTATGGGTTCTTTGAATGTGTTAGTACCCTTTCATTCCATTCTCGTGAAGTTGAAAGGAAAGTGCCTCCTTATATTTAAGTAATCCTTACTCACAAAATTTGGAAATCTTTTGATGTGATTTGCCATGTGATAGCTTTGGCCAGAGTTGTTGTGCTGGTGTGTATTTCGTTGGTCCTTTCATGTTCTAATTGACTGTTGCAAACCTTCGTTGAGACAGGCATTGTAAGCCATCATAGAACAGATCATCCACAAGGGAATAAAGAGAAAGGAAAGGGAGAAAACTTCACGTAAAGAAAGTTGAATAAACAAGCTGATAAAAGTGCCGGTGCAGAAACAATAAAACGTGTGAGAAAAACAGAAGAACCAGCATCTCTTTGAAGTAAGGCAGTACTGTACTTGATTTTATAACATCCAGGGCACCTCACCAGGCATTAATGTAAGATTCTTGTTAAAACACAGCTTATGAAAGATTTCCAAACAAATGTCTTCCTTAATGATCCTTAACCATTACTATTATTGAGAGTAAACAACCAATCCAGCCCTAGGAGGTGTAAGCCAGCACTTGGGAGGAGTAATGAGGACAGCATAATTTTATGCTGGTCCCAAACCCTGGTAAATGGTAATGGTTGGTAGGAGGAATGGCAAAGAAATAAGGCCGAGAATTTTTATTTTGCAGAAACCATGTAGAGTTTAAAACCTTTAGATAGTGTGTTTAACACAGCTGGAAGGAAATAGTTGTAAATAGGAAAAGCTGCAAATAAAGATGAAGAGAAAGCAAGCAGATAACCACACCAAGTGACCTCGTCTAAAATGATAAAAATCCTCGGAGTCTACTGACTTATAAACAAATTAATATTAAGCTATTTGTAATAGAGTAAAGTTATGATCCCTGTTTCATTAGTTCAAGTGTCTTGCTAGAAATGGGTAGGTTTACAGTGAATGTCAAGTTTTCCGGCAAAGTCGTATACAGTTTGAGGGGAAGGCTTATTGATCCTAGGTATAAAGGTTAATTTATTACAACATTTTTCATATAAAATAAATCATGATGCAGGACCATCATGGAATACTGGCTTAACAAAGTAGACGATTTACTTAGATTTTTTTCTGACGACTCAACTTAGTAACCTATCCATTCCAAAACTCTGTTCAGGCTAGAAGCAGAATCATTTTGCATTTGGATTGGAAAATCGGATAGTCAGATTAATTTACATAATTACTTATCCTTGGTGGCCTATAATTTAGGCATTTTCTCCTATACCATATTCTTTTGTCTTCTATGGCATGGTATTAATGCAAATATGAACAACATCCTATTAATCTTTGCCCATTTCAATTATTTCAAGCCTTAAGTTCCTTCCCCTCTTCTCTCCAATAATGTTTGAGAATTCTAAGGTGTAGGATATTAGATTTATCTGTGTTTTTAGCCCAGAAATAGGTAGTACGACACTAGATAACATATGAACCTAGTGCATATTGTTTACCAAGCATTGCGCAAATTTTTGTAATACCTGTTCACGTCTGAGCAACACTTTTAGATGCGTGTATGTCTTATCCGTATGCTCTTATAACTAGCATAATTAAGTAAAAGGCATTTTGTCTCTCACTTCCCCTCAGTCGTAAAGTTTTACTTGCACCTTTACTCTTGAGAACTTCGTGACCTTGTGCCTTCACCAATTCCTTTTCTTCCATTTACCAAAGCACCTCTCATAGTTTTGGGGGTAGCTGACATTAAAAAAAAGGAACAAAGGGGGACTTTTCCTGCCTTCGTTTCTCCCAGCACAAATCTGACTTCTCATTCCCTCATACACTGTGTGTGGCAGTAACGAAAGGGAAATGGTAACCACTTGGAAGAGTTCTTGAACACCCGCTGGAATATCGTCCAACTTTTGGACTCGTCTGTATATATAGCATTCTGGGCGCAATTTCATTTGATACATGATGTATGCTTCTTGGGTTTTCTAGTGTTTTTAGTTTTGTATCATTGTCAAAGTTGAAATTTCTATTTAGAATATAGAAGCTTAGCATGAAGACGAATTAGTCACTAGATGGCTCATGCGTGTCATGAAATTAATATATGTTAAATTCCCATACATTTGAAATGTAATTTTTTTCCATGTTTGGCTTTCGGCCAATTATCACTAGAGGTCTGAGGTGCGAGACTGAGTGAGCAAAATAATACAGAACCAAGAAGCATTGTGGTTATGGTAAAAAAAAAAAAAATTGACTGACCAGTAAGGACTGGCTGGCAAAACCTTTTGACACTGAAATCGGGACTCCTGGAAAATAAGCAATGCTGTTGCTATAAATGCAAGTAATGATTAAAGATAATATGCTGAGCAAACTTCTAAAGTAAATCCATTGTTCTCTAGTCTTGGATAGTGCCATATCCTCTGTATTCTGTACCACGGTCTTATACTGTCTTGGGTTCTTACTTTAGTGTACACTAAAGCACACTATTCTATCTGTTTCTTTGTTTCCTGGGCTGTTTTCCCTGTTGGATACCTCGGGGTTATAGCATCCTGGTTTTCCAACTATGGTTGTAGCTTACATATTGTTAATAATAATGATAAAGGAAGGTCTTCATTATTGCTGATATTTTATCATTTTACGATAACTTCCAAAAACAACTATTTATTACATTTTGTCAATTTGATTTTGACGATTTCATTAGTAGTTGCCATTGTTTTAAAAGATATAGTACATTGTTATGATCACTATTTTTAACGTTAGAATAAACAAGTATGGTGGTTTTACCGATTAACTTAATAAATACAAATGGGTAACTGGTGTTTTTCCCCAAGGTCCATGATATTATTACACAAGTGTACAATAAAAACGGTGCATTAAGAGCGTTATCAGAACAGCTAACATTCCTTCACGATATTATTGATAAAAACGCAGCCATGTAATAACACCACGAAAATGATTGAGCTATCGTATGCTGAAGGCTAATTCTAAAGGCTAATTATGCTTTCACAAATGAGCATTGACGAGCCTGTTTTTTACCAAATATTTCGTTCCGATTAGAATTTTTTTTATTAGGAATTACACATTTATAATTACAATTTATAATATTTATATATCATGGTATATTTATATGAATAATTTTTATTTAACATAGGTATACTGCATTTACAATTGAATTCGTAGGGTTGGACATCGTGAGATTCTAAATTGATATGATATCAGCGTCGTTTTAGGTAGCAGAGCAACAATGCCATTATATTTCCACACAAAACAACAAAATCACTGCTCAATGCATATCGTGATCTATTTATTTATGCGTTACCTGAAAGTGTCTAAATATCGATGCAAGAATTTCAACTTCTGTCCACTGTGGTTCACTGTCTGTTTTCTTCGGACACAACTGAAGTAGTGTATTAAAGAAACACTCCAATTTCACTGTGTATGCTTATCACTACTGGTTATGCGCAGGGTGAATATTTTCTTATCTTTTTAATCTCTCAATGATAAAGAGGGGATCGAAGGTAGATATTTCCTGAGTAAGACCAGAACATCACCGAGTCATAAATATTTTTATTTTTATTTTTTTTTATTTTTTTTTTTTTTTTTTTTTGGTGTGTGTGTGTGTGTGTATGTGTGTGCTGGCAAACATTGTTGTTGAATGTTTTAATCCCCAAAACAAAATTATTCGTAATAAGTTTTTATTTTTTTGCGTTACCTTTCATTGTGTTTAGAAAAAAAGAATTTTATAACGAGGAGTGTGCTGATTTGACAAACGAACCAGGTATACTAGATTTTATTATTTTTTTCCAGAAACTCCAACTAAAGACATTTTTTTTTTTTTTTTTTTTTTTTTTTTTTCTCCGTGCATGTTCTAATCTGACGACGAGGAATGTTCGCTCCCGATTTAATGTAGTCAATGTTAAAAGTTAAATTACGGTCCTATACAAGATACCTTTTTAAACATTTTTTTTATGATGTTTCTATCATTTTAATTTCAGATCTTGTTTATGTATCTATTCATTACATGACTTACTCGTACGTACCCTCAAAAACGACGTTAGAATAGGGGAAGATTGAGTAGGCGAGACCCTGCTGGACGAAGCAAAAAAATTAATAATAATGTATTATACCGTACATTTCGTATAGAAGGAATACGTTGCATTTTACATTTCACTTTAATTAGATAATTCTCTCTCTCTCTCTCTCTCTCTCTCTCTCTCTCTCTCTCTCTCTCTCTCTCTCTCTCTCTCTCTCTCCTCTCTCCTTCAATGTACCTGACATAGATCATGTTTCCCCCTGGATTAAGATAATAATTATCATTGTTACCAAGAAGGGTTTTGTAAATTCGATATGCCTAACCCTATAAGCTTTTTATCGCCGAGTTTAAGATAAGACCCTTTCTGAGTGGAGATACCTTAACGTGGTGAAATGGTTTGTGGATCGCCATGAACAGTAAAGGTGTATTAGTCAGGGCCACCCATACTAGGTTGGTTTGCTGCGAGGGCTCACGAAAACCTCCCACCATCCCCAATCCGCAGTTGCCAGGGGGGTGATGAAAACTGACCAAACCCCAGACATGGATAAGGACATATCTGGGGCCATTGTCCTGCAGTGAACTACAAACAGCTGCATTTAATGTTAATTTAAGATAGGTTGCTATGGTTTAACTTTTTTAATCAACGCTCTCTGTCATTTTTTTCAACTCCCGAAAGAGCGTAAATGTCTCATGCTGATATCTGCAAATGCTCTGTATATGCTTTACAGAAATTTTACCATGCTCCCAAACCCTTGAATATGCCACCATCATCAATATCTGTCGCTTATAGTGTTTTAATAACTGTTTTTCCCTTGCAGATAATATGGCCAATACAGTATTTCAAGATGTTTTCATGTCAAGCAACACTAACAAAAGATTATCGTCACTTAATATTTCCTGTAATTATTATCTGGATTATATAACACTTTTTTTTTTCTTTTTTTTATCTTCATGCTCAAGCTCCTGTTCATAATTTCAGACAAAACTTTCGGTCAAATCGGAGCACGGGACGGTAAGGCCAAAAGGACTGTGAGTCTTAACGTATGATTTCGTAAGGATGAGTTTTGCCTGGCAATAAATATTATGGAATGTTTGTTACTGTGAATGCGCCAGGGAGTAGGACGGGATAATCTATCCTTATGCTCCGACTCCTATACATACACCAGTATACTTTATTGTTTATTTATTTTATTTCCATTTGCAGGTTTCCTATAGATCCTCCGTTCTTGTTTGCTTGGATGTGTTATATGTTAAAAGAAACTTTTCTAAATATATGAAATAATATAAAAATATAGCTTTATTATCTCTTGGTTCCCTTTCCTGACATTGTTTCGCATTAATGTTTTTTTTTTTTTGCTCCTTGTGAATTTTGTTGAACGCTTGTTTTAGTAGCAGTGGAGCGGACATCTTAAATGGACTATCTTTAACCCTGATTAAATGTGATACCATATTTATTTGACTGAACTCCTTCACATATCTGTAAGTTGATCTAATCTAATGGAAGACCATCATTATTTCAATGATTTTGAAATAACTTAACTCTTCATGTCATTCATTATTCATCTGATTAGATCAACCTCTTAATGATAAGTCACACAGAACAACCATGTGCATTTGTTCTTAGAATTATAGTGTTCTAATTTCCGTACAGTTGGGCACAAGAGTCCCTGGTACAATTCGCTTCGAGGCTAGTAGCCAACCAGATAGTGTAGGAATAGAGTGGCAGAACTGGTTTTCCGGGATTATAAACAGGAACTCTCCAGGCAGTAGTGTGGCTGTGTGCACTTCTTTAGGGCAAGGTGTAACAGGAATTTCTGTGTCCAACTGTATATTTTCATCGTTTTTCATCCTTTAAAAAAGAAAATCTTAATTTTTTCTACTACTGACATGAAGTGACTTATTCTTCCAATTATCTTTTTTTTCTGTTGTGTACCTTTTGATGTGTTGATCAAACTCCTGTATACATGGAGAATTGTACTTTTCACGAAACATCGCTTTAATTGTGCGTTAAAAGGTGCTTTATATAGATGAGAGTTTATTATTTTTCCTTAATTGACTTTTTGGGACCTCTCTATGTATTCAAGCTTTGTAGTTGTTGCCAGTTTTTTCGTGTAGCTGTATATATTAATCGTCCCTCCCTCTGTAGTTTTCGTTTGCTTACAATAACCTTCGCAAATTATTCAAAGGCTGTTTTTTGCCATACTGATTTAAATAACCTGCTGTATTTTATACAGTAATTTAGTTAAAGGAAAAAATATATAAAATTTTTAACTTTTTACATAAAGAACAAAGACTTACGAAAAACATATCCACCCTAAAGAATCTCCATTTTTACTAGAACAATACAGTTACCATGATCATTTTTACTAGCAATTATTTTCTTATTTTTTCACGTACATTTCATGTTGAAACTTTCAAGTAGTTAGTTAGTTTGATTTAATCACACTCTTTGACGATAGAGAGAGAGAGAGAGAGAGAGAGAGAGAGAGAGAGAGAGAGAGAGAGAGAGAGAGAGCGCGCGCATTTCAGGTAGGAAATACTCATTACATACGCCATCATACATAAATCAAGAATAAAAAACTAATTTTAATTCTTTATGGAACATTGATTTTGGTATATCACGACAAATACTTACTAATACTGATTCATTTCTTCTGTAATGTTACTTATTTGTACCACTTACATTTGCTATCCATCTAATGACAATTCTACTGACAAACATTTACTATCTCCAATTGTTTTTCTGTAGGGTTGTGGTGGCCGACGTGGTAACGTCCTTGACTGGTGGACGCTAGACTGGGGTTTGAGTCCCGCTCAAACTCGTTAGTTTCTTTAGTCGCTGCAACCTCACCATCTTTGTGAGCTAAGGATGGGGGATTTGGGGAAGCCGATAGGTCTATCTGCTGAGTGATCAGCAGCCATTGCCTAGCCCTCCTTGGTCAGAGCTTGAGTGGAGAAGGGGCTTGAGCGCTGATCATATGTATATATGGTCAGTGTCTATGGCATTGTCCTGTTTGATAGGGCAACGTCACTGTTCCTTGTCTCTGTCATTCATGAGTGGCCTTTAAACTTTTATAAAGATAGATCTAGTCGCGGCTAAGCCCCGCCCATCTTTCATCCATTTTATTTTCCTTGCCATGACAGAATAGAGTTCCGTAATCAGTTATCTCGTAACTTATTTTCCCCAAAACAGGACTCTGCTTTTTTGACTGTTTTGCTGGTGACTAAATGTGTAAAGTTTAATCATCAGAAAATAGTGCATCATGTCTCTCTTACATGATTCTATAAAAACGGGATATTTAGAATTAAATGAAATTATTTGTTATGGAAATTCTCTCGATATTCTCAGTGTCTGCTTAGATATGCTATTGCTCTCCTGTGAGATCCCTTATAGTGTTTATAGCATCCTGCTTTTCCAACTAAGGTTGTAGCTTAGCTAATAATATAAATGATAATAATAATGATGATATTTATGATTAGTGAATAATCCTTGAATTATGATGTATGAAAGATAGATTTTTGGCGCAAAGAGCTTTCACTTTTTTTTTTTAGAGGATTAAACTTACGATCAAAGGTTAGGTAAATAATATGATGTTCAATTGAGATTTGAATTTATTTGATCATTAGGTGACTATTAAGCTCGTATTTTAAGCAGAGAAAATAGGATATATATATATATATATATATATATATATATATATATATATATATATATATATATATATGTATGTGTGTATATATATATATATATATATATATATATATATATATATATATATATATATATATATATATATATATATATATATACACATACATACATACATACATATATGTGCGTAATGTATAGTATGTATAAACTTTGTACATATTTAAAGGACATAATGACAAAAATTCATAATCAAAGACAAGCCTCTTTTCTTCTCAGTCCCCTTTTTTTACAGAACGTAAATATATTCTTCCAGCTCTTTCCTTGGTATATTCTTCGCTTTCCTTCTCGTTCACGTTGCTGCATGATTTTTTAAAGATGACTAAAAGTTAAACTTTAATTTCTCACTATTTTTCTGCATAATCACATTTAAAAAAAAAATCTATCCTCAATTCTAATTGACTGAAGCATTTAAGCATTGTGGATTTCGATTCCAGTGAACAAACATTTTGAAATCGGTGTTTTTGCTTACAGCTTCGTGGTTATCAATAATGCATTTAGATTGGATAGGTATTCAACGTGTGCATCATGATTCCATGCATTTTAAAAAGAATGTGCATGAAGAAGAATCTTAATAAATTTGAATTCCAGTTCTCTATGGCAAACTGGAAAACCTGAATTGAGAGAAGTGGTTTTTTATAATTTGTGATTTGAGTAACGACTAAAAAACAATGTACCTGTAATTCATTTGATTATTGGTAATGTATTACATCGTCTTTCAGAGTTACAGATTATCTGAAAGATCAATTTGAAGGTTTAGATTTAAAGCTTCGATGTCTGTGAGAATCTCAAAGGTTGTGGTAGGAATTCAGCAAGACCAGCTGATGCAAAAGGAATTTTTATTTATTCATTATCCTTAGAATATTTGGAGTCAACTATATTGATATCTTAGGTTACCGATACAATGAAGTCATACTTTTCCACAGCTTTCTGACTTATGCCGATCTGTGTTCATTTTCAATATAAATTTATTTTTTATCTGGTAAGAGGGTCCTTTAACAGCTACGAAAATCATGTTTTGTTGAATCAGGATTATTTAGACCACGTACAAGAATTGAATCATGAGTATTGAAGACCACGTACAAGAATTGAATCATGAGTATTGTAGACCACGTACAAGAAATGAATCATGAGTATTGTAGACCACGTACAAGAATTGGATTTTGAGTACTGTAGTCAACGTACAAGATTTGAATCATGTTTATTGTAGACCACGTACAAGAATTGAATCATGAGTATTTTAGACCACGTACAAGAATTGAATATTGAGTACTGTAGTCAACGTACAAGAAATGAATCATGTTTATTGTAGACCACGTACAAGAATTGAATCATGAGTATTTTAGACCACGTACAAGAATTGAATCATGAGTACAGTAGTCAACGTACAAGAATTGAATAGTTTATTGTAGACCACGTACAAGAATTGAATCATGAGTATTGTAGACCACGTACAAGAATTGAATCATGAGTACTGTAGTCAACGTACAAGAATTGAATAAAGTTTATTGTAGACCACGTACAAGAATTGAATCATGAGTATTTTAGACCATGTAGAAGAATTGAATCATGAGTATTTTAGACCATGTACAAGAATTGAATCATGAGTACTGTAGTCAACGTAAAAGAATTGAATAAAGTTTATTGTAGACCACGAACAAGAATTGAATCATGAGTATTTTAGACTATGTACAAGAATTGAATCATGAGTATAGTAGACCACGTACAAGAATTGATACATACAAAGCGATTAGATACGCCTGTAGATTGTAGTAGCAGAACTTAAAAGTAGTGTTATATTTTGTATATTCTGTAATGGGTTGTAGGATAAAAATACAGGAAAAAAGTTAAATTTTATAAATGTAAGATTCATATTTCACATTATTGAATGTATCTGGAAGTATTAACGATAAGATTTATTTCAAAAGAGGCAAATAGGATACCAGTTTAGTAACTAGAACTGGCGTGTTGTCAAACATCTTTTAAGTTAACCAAAAGAAAAAAAAAAATAATAACAAATGAATAGGGTATTTCTATAACCAGTTTTGTAAATGACCAATTAATGTTTATCCGAATTACCTTTTCATATGGACTGTAAAATGTAGGCTACTAATTATCTTTATTCATAACTTTCTTTGTATGTTGTTCATTTATCCAATAGTAAAATTTACAATAAAAGCTTTAATTGGAAAAAAAAAATCGTAATTCAAAAGGTTAGCAAGTGGCATCACTTGTAGGATGCAGTGGTTGTGGTGGTCGATGTGGTAACGTCCCTGACTGGTGAACGCCAGACTGGGGTTCAAGTCCCGCTCAGACTCGTTAAGTTCTTCGGTCGCTGCAACCTTACCATCATTGTGAGCTAAGGAGGGGGCCCGGTTTAGGGGAGCCTATAGGTCTATCTGTTGAGTCATCAGTAGCCATTGCCTGCCCCTCCTGGGTCCTAACTTGGGTGGAGAGGGGGCTTGGTGATCATATGTATATATGGTCAGTCTCTAGGGCATTGTCCTGCTTGATAGGGCAATGCCACTGTCCCTTGCCCGTTCCATTCATGAGTGGCCTTTAAACCGGCCATGAAGTGGAATCTTAGCATAACAATGTTATGTCACTTTGATGATTGGTTGACTGTAGGGTTGGTGTGTTCAACGGGTAGAAGATTGTGATGTTTTTCCTGTTGGAAAATCAGGGTACTCTTACCGTGTGTGTCTGTGTGCGCGTGCACTCGCCTTACTTTCCTCTTATTTTATCCACACAAGAGTGGGGATCTAGTATCGACTTCTCAGGTGGTTAGGGAAATGTTATGTAAGATTGTTTTGGGTGGGATTTTTCAAAGGTTATATGCTCCACTTCTTGTAGGCTATTCTCCCTAGAACACTGCAGCCCAGTGCTTCTCACTTGGAAGTGCAGTGGATTCCCAATTTGTAAGAATGAACACTCGGTCTAATAGGCATTTTCTATCACACTTGGGACAGTTTTTTTCTTTAGCAATTTCATTGGATATTTTACTTTTCATGTGTCCATGTAAGACTTTATCATGTGAAAGTTAATGGCAATTATACAAATACAATCATACAGTAACAACAACACGAATTCCGAGCTTCTCGATTTATTCTGACATTAAATACATTTTCTACAAGGGACCTTGAAATACCAAATTGAATTTAGAAACTCACTCCAGGATTTGGGTTAAGGTTAGGGACAGCGACTCTAACCCTTTAGCCTCAGTTGAGTGGTTTTGAATATGGACTGGCTCTCCCCATCCTGGAGTATAAGCCTTGATTGCATTCAGATTCTCATTGAATTTTCAATTTCAGATTTCAAGGCAATTTTTGAATTGTTTTTAATAGTAATGATGAGAAGAAATCAAGAGATTATTAAAGGTCACATATATATATATATATATATATATATATATATATATATATATATATATATATATATATATATATATTTATATATTTATATATATATATATATATATTTATATATATATATGTATATATATATATATATATATATATATATATATATATATATATATATATATATATATATATATATATATATACATACTTACATACTCATACATACATACACATACACCTTAACGTGGTGAAAGTGTTTGTGTATCGCCATGCTCAGCAAAGGTATGCTAGTCAGGGTCATCCATACTAGGTTGGTTTGCTGTGTGCAATCAGACAAGTCACCCGCCATCACCAATCCGCAGTTGGCCAGCGTGGTGATGAAAACTGACCAAACCCCATACATTAAAAAGGTTATATCTGTGGCCTCTATCCTACAGTGGAATAGAAACAGCTGAACCTAATGTTGTTGTCATTGTATATATAAACTTATATGTAAATATATAAAGTAGGTATGGGTACTTGTGTGTTTTCTATGTTTTTACTTTAACTTTGAAGGGATAACTCCACAGTCGATAAACTTCCAGGCGCATACTTAATACTTTGCTAAAGCTATGTACAATTTATATTTTCAGTAAATAAGTTTTGAAATATTAGTAAGACACTATTGTATAAACACAACTTCATAAAAATTTTCACATATATGTTTGGTTGTTTTTATTATGTTTTTAATACGCCTTTAAACTCAATAGTTTTAATTGTTTTTACCTCTCATTATCGGTTTTTAAGTTTATACTTTTCAAAGGCTTCTTGAATATCTGTCATGTAGGACTGTTATCCGAGGATTTTTATTTCCTTTTTGATCTGCCCCAGTTTTAGGTTTGATTTTCTTTGCTTTTTTGTGAGTGCATGATATATATATCTATATATCTATCTATCTATCTACCTGTCTATCTATCTATCTATATATATGTATGTGCATATGTATTTATATATATATATATATATATATATATATATATATATATATTTATTTATATATTTATATATATACTGTATATATATAAAGTATATATATATATATATATATATATATATATATATATATATATATATATATATATATATATATATATATATATAATATATATATATATATATATATATATATATATATATATATATATATATGTATGTATGTATATATATACATACCATATATATATGAAAATATATATATATATATATATATATATATATATATATATATATATATATATATATATATACATACATACATACACACTGTGTGTATGTATATGTGTATATAAGCCATGGTAATGGGCCTTAGTGCTAATATATGCTCTTCATAGTACTGATATATCAGTATTCTTTAGGTTTGCATTTCGACCTGTTGAATCTGCCAGTCCTTCACACCATCGACGTATTTTGAGAATAGATAGTCACATATTTTGTTTTCCTTTCAACTCTTAATAGAAAATAATAAGTAAATCTCATGTCTCCAATGTTATTTTAGGCCCCTATGGATATGTGGACAGATTCACAATGGTGACAGAAATTAACAGACCTCGAAAATGGAAAACCCTAACGTGAACTGTTTTAAAATGAGTAGATTATTCATACTTTTTATTGTAAAAGTCTAGTTTTATTAAAAGTGCCATTGTGGGTTCCTACTTCCCCATTTTCGTTGGTTATTGTAACTCAAGTTAATATGTGTATACAAATGTAAAATTTCGTTTGGTATGATGTTGCTTTGTCTTACCCTTTCTTGAATGAAAACATAAAATATAATTACTTTAGAGGAAACTCTTGACTTACATTTTTTTCTCTTTCTCCCCATTTTTGTCCTTCACAGCTTCGTCAGATAGCAGCTCAGGAGCCTCAGTCGGAGGCTGGATCTGTCTGTACCCAACATGGAGGCAGCCAGAGGCAGAGGCCTCATTTCATTGGTCGAAACCAAAGTCGTTCTCACTCGGAAGTCAACAGATGCGACTCCAGAAGATGCAGCACGTCGACCAATATTGTCCACCAAGTAAGGATATGTTTGGCAATGATGTAGTAGAATCTGACGTAACGATCATTCATCATCGCCATTCCACGCATGGTCGTCACTCTCTCTCTGTATTCGCCCAAGTTCACTGTTCATCTCCATTTCATGAAAATGACTTGGTTCATCGCTACCTTTATTTTTGCAATGTTCCTGTAACTATCAGTATTTTCACCCTCCTGCTATGGTATGTAGATTTTGCATTGTATTGTATGAATAATTTAACATTATAAAACAGCTTTATAAGTAGATTTATAAGTAAAGACAGATAAAGTATACCTTTGAATATTTACTTGAATGTAAGACTGTGTTCAGTCATTTCATCTACAGCTAATCATCTTTATTTCGCGTTTCCCTGTAACATTTCATTCTATAAAATTCTGAACTTTGAGAATAAACAATTTTTAACACTACAGTACAACATTGCTTTTTTGCTCTTGGATGTTCAGCTTGCGAAAATGCATCTTACAAGTCCCCTAGTCAATTTTTTTTACTGCGCTTTCCTAATATTTTTGCTAAATGTCAAGGGACGACGTAGTAATTAACCTTTATGCCTAAGATCACATTAAATAGATTTAAATACTGACAAAAAACAAGAAGAAACAATTGTAGTATGCAGTTATGTGCTATGTAGTGCTCAAGGAGGAATTCTTGAGCTGTTTCACTCAGCATAGTTTCTGTGCTATGTACTGTTCAGGGAGGAATTCTTGAACTGTTTTACTCAGCAGAGTTTCTGTGTTGTGTACTGCCCAACGAGGAATTCTTGAGCTGTATAACTCGGCATAGTTTCTGTGCTGTGTACATCTCAAGGAGGAATTCTTCAGCTGTTTTAGCCAGCAAAGTTTCTGTGCTATGTAATGGTCAAGGAGGAATTCTTGAGCTGTTTTAGATAACATAGTTTCTGTGTTATGTACTGCTCAAGGAGGAATTCTTGAGCTGTTTTACTCAGCATAGTTTCTGTGCTATGTACTGCTCAAGGAGAAATTCTTGAGCTGTTTTACTCAGCATAGTTTCTGTGCTGTGTACTGCTCAAGGAGGAATTCTTGAGCTGTTTTACTCAGCATAGTTTCTATGCTATGTACTGCTCAAGGAGAAATTCTTGAGCTGTTTAACTCAGCATAGTTTCTGTGCTATGTACTGCTCAAGGAGGAATTCTTGAGCTGTTTTACTCAGCATAGTTTCTATGGTATGTACTGCTCAAGGAGGAATTCTTGAGCTGTTTTACTCAGCATAGTTTCTGTGCTATGTACTGCTCAAGGAGGAATGCTTGAGCTGTTTTACACAGCGTAGTTTCTATGCTATATACTGTTCAAGGAGGAATTTTGAGCTGTTTTGCTCAGCATAGTTTCTCTATCCTTCAAATGTTGGAAGTGAGCTGAACATCCAGGAACTGTTGCACTTGATATATGCCAGTGTCTGACTTGCTTGTCTGCTTGTTTCTCTCTTTAGCTGGAAATCCCGAGGACTTCCAAACTTTGGTCCCCTAAATCCTTCACCCGCCGCTGTCTCCATCCCCTAGACTTTTTTCAACACACTTCTTTGCGTCACTTAGGTCCTCCATCACCCAGTGATGAAGGCACCACTCTCCACACCACTTCTCCTTCCTGTCAAAACCTCCTTCACTCGAACTGTCGCCATCATCTTCATCATCACCAAACCTCCGTCCGACACCATTCCTCGCTCTCTGAATTACACGAGGAAAGTCTACACCACTGCCTCCTTCGCCACAATTTCGAAGGGGCTTTGAAGAAAAGCGCAGAAGAATTGAGAAGCAAGACAGTATTTGTGGCGGAGGAAAAACCAACTGCCAGAGAAGAGCAATCAGAGAATCCACTAGATATGGCCACTGATAACCTTAAAGTAATCGAAAATGAAAGGTTTATGTTGACTAGATTGCAAGAAGAGTCCTCTAGTAATCAGAGTACGAAGAAAGAGGAGGAGGAGGAGGTTCAAGAGGATGGTGAAGAGGATGATATCTGTGCCATGACCCCCATGATAAGGATAAGTAAAGTGACATCTGAGGCTGAACGATTGGATGTCTCTGCAGATGACCTGAAATCAACAAAATCTTGTAAAAAAGAAAATCGTGGAAAGAGATTCTTGGGTGATCGAATGTTTGACAGATCATCTAAAAGTAAAGATCACAGCCACCGAAGTCCCCGAAGAAGTGAAGACTCAGGTTCCCGGCGTGGCAGTGCTCTCTCTTATGTACTGTACCAGGTCAGTAGGACCCACCAGGGGGAGGTAAATAAATTCTTCAAAAGCATAAATAAGAAACAAATCAGGTGGAACCATGCTAGGGTAAATAAAAAATAAGGAAAGAATTAAATAACTATACAAGCTAATGTTTCTAATCCCAATGGTGGTTGGTGTGTTTTTTATTCACTGATCTTGTATTCCTTAAGAATTTAGAAGAAAGAAGTTAATTTTTGTTTAAAAGGTAAGGAGTTCATTATTGATTCCTGATAGTTTTAAGATAAAGCATAATTTTTATTTTTTATTTTTTATTTTTATGTTCCTTCTGTTTTCAGGGTATACAAAAGTACTAACGTTTAAAATTATGGAGAATGCAAATGCTTTTCATACTAATTTTACCAAGATATATTAACATAGTTAGCAAGAGTTATAGGATAAATGGTTTTCATAAAAATGGCTGAAACTTAAAGGAATGATTAATTATTTTAATTTACTAACTGTTTTTTATAAGTTTTATGTGAAAGAGCTATTTAAAGGTGTTACTGTTCTTAAAATATTCCATTTTAATTATTCATTACTTCTTTTGTACTTTATTTATTTCCTATCCTCACTGGGCTATTTTCCCTGTTGAGGCCCTTGAGCTTAAAAAATCCTGCATTTCCAACTTGGGTTGTATCGTAGCTAGTAGTAATGATAATATTACTAATAATAATTGGATGTACATGTTGTGATTCATATTTTAATGTCAACGAGTGAAAAAAAAATTGTCTATCATGACCTTAGTTAATTGTAATAGTTTACAACAAACATTGATTTTTCTGTCTGAAACAAATTTTGAAGTGATTGGCCCTTTCAATGTGTTCTATGAAACAGTTTACTTGTGCAACCCGTCTCTACAAGTGTTACAGTTTCTCATTAAGATGAAAGTATGACTATTTATGATCGGGTTTACGATAATATGTCACGCAAAACACTTTCAATGCTGACTGTATGAATAACATTAGTTAAGCTTAAGTCGTATGTTCCCAAGTTTCATTTTCAGATGTGATTGGTTTTTGAGTGCTTGAATGAAAACAGGATTAAAATCGTCAAATTCTTGGAAACGTAATGGTAGTCTACTCTTCTTGAAGCCTGTGATCCCAAAAAAATACAAGAGGAGTAAGATGAGAGATTTCCCAGATGAACAAAGATATAGTAAATGAATACTGACAAACACTAATACACACATTGCATATATATATATATATATATATATATATATATATATATATATATATATATATATATATATATATATATATACATACATACATACATACATACATACATACAGATATTTATGTACAGCATAGTTATATATGTTGGCTTATATGTGTTAGATTTGCATATGTATATGTACATGTGTGTATACGTATGTAATTATATGTGCATATGCATATATTTCAACGTGCTTATGTGTGTATATGTAAATTTATCATTATGATCATCAGCAGTAGCAGTTGCTAGTCCACGATAGGACAGGTCTTTCCTTACGCATCTGAATGTGGTCTTTCTTTGCCAGTCTATACCCATAATTATTCTTAAGCCGTCAATCTATCGTCTTCTCTACCTTCTTTGGCTTCTTTTACAATCTTAAGGGACCTATTCTGTTTTTCTTAATGTCATTCTATTATCTGTCATTCTCATTATGTGTCCTGATCATGTCCTCTTCTTTTTCTTACGTGTTGTTAGAATATCCTCTACTTTAGCTTGCTCTCTTATCCAGTTGCTCTTTTTTCTGTCTCTGGTTGTTATTCCCATCATTTTTCTTACCATAGCTCTTTGAGCTGTAACTAACCTAATGTTCTGAGGCTTTAGTATGGCTCCAAGTTTCTGATGCATGAAGTTAATATTGGTAGGACCATCTGATTAAATACTTTTATTTTTAGAGAAAGTGGAACTTTACTTTTCATAATCTTATTTTGTTTACCAAAAGCTCTCCATCCCATACTAATCGTCCTTTTAATTTCGGTCTCATGTACCAGGGAAACATTTACTATCTGTCTTAAGTACTTATATTCATTAACAATCTCTAGAAGTTTGTCTATAACCCTTATTTGTTGTCTCCGGTTTTTCGTTGAACATTATCTTAATTTTAGTAATATTGTCAGTCCAAAATTTCTGC
This sequence comes from Palaemon carinicauda, assembly GCF_036898095.1. NCBI lineage: Eukaryota > Metazoa > Arthropoda > Malacostraca > Decapoda > Palaemonidae > Palaemon > Palaemon carinicauda. The sequence goes on along the minus strand of NC_090762.1, from coordinate 46,534,458 downwards.
TTTATTTCTCTATTCAAATCTTCTATCATCTTTTGCAGTCCTTAACTAGATTCACTAAATACAATAACTATGTCTTCTGCAAATCTTAGATTAAGGTATTCCACATTACTGTTAATCCCTCCATTTTCCCAATCTAAATTCCTTAAAACTTCTTCTAGATACGCTGTAAGTAATAGGAGAGATTGAGTCTCCCCGTCTAACTCCTTTCTCAATTTAATTTCTTCATTATTTTTATGTAGTTTTAGGATTGCTGTACTTCCCGCAAAGATATCTTCAAATGTTCGAACTTAAGATTCATCTAGTCCATGTATTTGAAAGACTTTCTTTACTGCTGAAGTTTTGACAAGATCAAAAGCTTTCTTATAATCTTTAAATGCCATACATAGTGTTTTGTCATAATCTGTTGATTTTTCCATTAGTTGGTTTATTACATGAACATGGTGAATTGTTTAACACCCGCTTCTAAAGCCTGCCTGCTTTCTTGGTTAAAAAGGTCAAGCTGTCTTTCTATCCAGCCTAATATGATGTTTGTAAATATTTCATATATTACTAAGGGTAAACTTATTGGGCAATAATTTTTCAGGACATTTGTGTCTAAAGTTCAGCGAGTTTTACCACTATGAAATCTCCATTTATTATTAAATAAATTTTCAAGCCATCTTCTTGTTATGGTTTGTATCTTTTCATTCCTCTTAATACTTTCTTTACTACTTCTACTGTTTCTTTTGTAACCTCTTCAGGTGTTTCATTATTTTTGTTAGAAAAGTTACTTCTTATATCAACATTGTATAGCATTGCATAGGAAACCTCTGCAATTTCATCTCTCCCTCTCTTTTATTGATATTTCCATTTTCATTCTTTAAAGCAAATATATTTTAGCACCCTGTTCCAAGTCTTCTATTCATCAATTTGATGCATCTACCTTTCTTTGGTGTTTCTTCAATGGTCAAAAGCTTCTGAAGAAAAAAAATGAAAAATAAGTATTAGGGTAATTAAAATTTGAGGTTCAAGAGAAAAACCTACCTGTATAGGTAGGTTAGATATGAATATATATATATATATATATATATATATATATATATATATATATATATATATATATATATATATATATATATATATATATAAGTGTGTGTGTGTATGTATGTATATATATTTATATATATAGTATAACCTATATACTAATGTACATAACAAGCCAGCTGACAAGACTAGCTGAAACGTGTGCAATAACAGCCCATCAGACGGGCACACTGCCAGGCAGGACTTATTGTACTCGCAATGAGTGTTCCAGAGGGCAATATTCTACTCGAAATTTGGCAATTCGAGAGACTCTATGAATAGGGTGGCCTCAATCCTGCCAGCCATCGCCACAATAAAATCATCATGTTGGTGAACCATCATGCTCGCATGAGAAATGGCGCAGACGCCCTTCCCCAGGAGGGATCTTTATCATGCAGACTTTTCCATTTTATATCCATGCCCATTAATGTGCTTACAGTTTATTTCTATTATTCATTGTGAATTATCAATGTGTATACATTCATGATGTTAGAGGTTACAAATTGTTCAATGATTACCTTTACAGACCTTTAAAAATGAATGCATATGTGTATTTATGAACGTGTGGAATGCATACAGTGAATTCCCTCTATTTCCTATGGGAAAGAATATTTTGGTTTACAAGCGTTTTGGGTTGCAAGTTTACTCCTGGAATGGATTAAACTTGTTTGCAGAGCTTTTTTATTTTTGGGTCCGAAGCCTTTCTTCTTTATTCATACTGTTATCCCTACATAAAGGGGTTGGTTGTCTGATACGCCCTCTTCAATGCTTTCTATCAAAGGCATCCTCTTCCCTCAAACCTTTGGTGCCAGCCAAATGGATACTGGTAGATTGTAAATGACCGTACGGTGAATTGTTACTGACATTGATAAAATATCATGCATAGAATTATGTAAGAATGACGAAAATGACTTCACAAGATAAATGAGCTTAGTGAAACTGATGATTCCAAATTAGATGTGGAACAATATCGGGAGTGCCTAAAGGAATTGACATTTCCCAGATGAAAACAAAAAGGTTATTAGCTCGAGTTTTTATAATAAATGCAGCTTTGAAAGTATAATTGCGTGATTGGTCTCCTCAAATACCTATGATTTTTTGTTACTAACAGGCTAATGCAAGAAACCCCCAAGTATGATTCATGATTCATAAGGTATAGTGTTATATCTAAACTTATCTATATAGTGGCTACACGTGCTTTGTTTCTGGAGTACATAATTTGCACTAATTTTTAAATCAGTGGAAAAATTTAATTTTATCAATTGTTGGTCTCCCCTTCCATGGAAAATAATTTTAGAGACAGGTTCAGAAGTCAACATGGAACATTTCCATACGAAATTAATTTTACATTACTTTAAGGGCTGCTTTCCTGATCCTATACAGTAGGGGAATCCTACTCTCTGCAGGACCTTCACTGTCGTTTTGTTATATGCATTACAAGGCATTCAGCATTTCATACTGCACATTGCTCATTTATTGTAAAATCCACACTATCGAAGCACTTAAGAACAAAAAAGTCTTCAGTTTCCTCTTGAAAGCCTTAAGATCTTCAATCTTTCGGATGTCTAGTTGAAGCTTATTTAAAGGCTCTAGAGCTTACAGTAGTCATATATGTGGGTTCCAATAATTTAAAATCATCTGTAACTATTCTCGTGTTAATACGATTTGTTGGCTGCACAATATATAGCAATTCTCTTAGATATTTTGGACGTCTGGTTCGGATAACTGGAAGGGGTATTATACATATTCTAAACTCAATTCTTGCTTTATTAGGTAGCCAGTGTAAACCAATTAGTGTAGGAGTGACCCTTTCTTGAAGTGGGACACCTTTTATCAGTCTTGCTCCTTTGTTTATTATATTTTGCAATTTCTTAAGTTGCACTTTTGGTAAATTGTGGTGGATGAAGTTACAGTAGTCAATCCTAGTAAAACACAGTTTATCACAAGTTTCTTTTCAGAATGTTCATCCAGGTACTTCTTTATAAAAGCAACATTTCTTAAGATGATAGCCAGCAGATTTCACTACATTATTCATTTGGGCATTGAAAAACAAGTTACAGTCAAGAGATACTCCTAGATTGCGAACTTTACTAGATATGGGGTAGAGTTGTGTTATATGTTTATTTGAATATCACCCAAATTTCTTAGGTTGTTTTCTTTCAAACCACCATAAAGTTAGTTTTATTTTTATTTAATTTTAGTTGTTTAATTGTCAAACATTCCCTAACACCGGAGAAAATTTGGTTTAGAGTTTCAGTAGTGTTTTTTGTCTATATAATTTGTGGAGAAATAAAAGTGTATATAATCTACGAATAATTTGACCTTCACTCCAAGCCATTGCAGTACCTTAGCAACACCAGTAGTATAGATAGAGAATAAGGTTGAGCCCAGTACACTTCCCTGAGGTACCCCTCTGTTTAATGGTTCATATTATGAATAAGAGTTTGCAATTTGCACACTGTAGTTTCTATCAGCCAAGTAGTCATTTAGGTATTCAAAAGCTTCATCTTCAATACTGATGGACCATAGATAGTTTAGTAGCAGTTCATGCACAACTGTATCAAAGGCTGCACTAAGATCAAGTATTATTAAAATGCCCCATTTTTTCATCTAATATTTCTAGCATATTATTTACAACAGAACAGATAGCAGTCTCCGTAGAGTATAAATTTCTGTAAGCAGACTGGTTGTCTGGCAAAGCTTCTATTTCTTTTAAGTAACTAATCAGTTGTTCAAGAATTACGTGTTTTAGCACTTTTGAGATAAAGGATGGATGCGAAACAGGTCTATTCGAGCTTAATTCCTGATAATCTAGAGCACTTTTCAGAACCTGTGAAACAAAAGCTATTTTCTCAGATTTTGGAAACTTACAGCCAGCAATGCTTGTATTTGTTACTCTTGTGATTATATTGGCAAGACTAGAAAAGTTTCTTTCTCCAGTTACTTCATTGGATTGGATTGGTTGCACAGTTTGTTTTCTTTGTTCTGTTGATAATCCTGTGACATCATCTTGTGTTATATTCTTGAAGCTCGTTAATCTTAGTCAACAATATTTAATGTTGATTACTCATTCTCATGTTATATTTTCCAAATTTCAGTTAATGAATCTAGAATTAATGTAAATGATTGAATGTATTTTTGCAAATACATTTTCTTTTAAGAACTATAGTTTTGTTCTTGCCCCTCAGCTTTTCGAAGTTTAACATCTCTAACATTTTCTTTGACTTCTAGGTAACCCATGCCAATAAACGTGAGGTGAAGGCTGCTAAAAGCTTAAGCATTATCGTGCTCTTCTTCCTCATTTGCTGGTTCCCTCTGTATACCATCAACTGTGTACAAGCTTTCTGCAGATCATGTAACGTGCCAGCAGAGTTGATGTTCTTCACCATCATTCTAACACATGTAAACTCGGCTGTCAATCCTTTTCTCTATGCTTATCATATGAAGGTCAGTTACTGAACAGTTTGATTTACAAGTATGTTTAAGTGAATCATTCAATTTTTTGTCAAGGGAATTATTGTATTTTAATGTGTACAATCTGCATATATAGTATATTTTTATCATCATTTGACGGTTTACGTAGTTTCAAGAATAAAAGGGATTTGTTAACATTAATTCGTATTTACATGTTCTTCAATTTATAAATCTTTTTCTTGCAGGATTTTCGCCTTGCTCTAAAGAGATTTATCCTAGAGCGAATATTGAGGCGGAAATTACAGTCGGACCTTGTTTCTCATAGAAGTGTGGTCTCCGCTCACCATTCAACTTTGTATCGTGTGGCAGTAGGTGGTGGATCTCCACAGCTCGCAAACGTTAACACTCCACACACAAACACTCCTATTCCCGGCTCTACATCACCAGTTGCTGGAACTCCAAGTGGCATCAGGTCACGCTCATCAACTCTTGGTAGCTATGGACACTGGTTCCAAGCAAAAGGTGTATCCTCTAGTGTGTCTTTAGAAAAAACTCCCGAGGATACAAATGAGCTGCCAACTCGACCAAGGGCAGCCACCATTATTTCACACACCTCTCCAGCCTCTGCACATTCAACTGGAGAGGGTGCATGTCTCAAGAAGCCTTTGCTATCAACATCCAATCTACTGACTTCAACAGATGATTCTGAACACCAGACAGTTTCTTTGCCATCTGATGCTGTAATTGTAAACTTTGGTGCTACAGACCCAACCGAAGTGGTCATTAGCATTGATCAGAACAGTGATGGAATATCTACCGTAACAGATGATTCAGTAAATCAACAAGTTGGAGCCACCCCTTCATTTCAGTTAAATGATTATAAGTTGCCACCTGTAAATTCTGCTCCTATCCCTGATGCATCAGAAAATCCAGTGACTCTAACATCAGAAAGTTCTTTAAACTTTACAAATAAAAATGACAGCAGTCTCACTGATTCTGTTGAATTGAGCTCAGCATCTGGTGGTGGTGAAACATCAGTTTATCTAAAAAATGTGACATGTCATTATGAAGGTCTTTATGATGTAGGAAAAAATACTCAGTCTCTTAACTGCGAGAGTCAAAATCCTTTGGGATTGGCTAAATATTTATCAGATCATGATATGTGTGACAGTGAACTCAGTAATACCGATGATGACCAAAAAATAAGTGAGCCAAAGCTGATTAAGAATTGCTTGATATATGAAAACAAGCCAAATGGAACTGATAATTCCTTGAAGGCAAGCAGTGGTAAAAGGTTAGCAGCTTCTGAAGCAAACATGTCTCAAATTCCAAACGGGACTGATGACATTACCTCAAGTTCATCTAGTAAATATGAAAGTATCAATAATTGTGATGTTTTAACCAAAAGAAAAGAAAGTGAAATTGTAAGTTTAGAAGCAACACCAAACCAGTCTCGAACACAGGAGGGTACCGATGAATCCTCTCCTTTAACTCAGGAGTTTTACAAATATCTACCAAAAATGTTACGTAAAAAAGACGAAAATAAGAAAAGCAGAAGTACAAGGACAGGTAAAGGTTGGTTTTCCAGTATGATGAGAAACCGATCATATCATGGCCTTTCAGTGGAAGTGGTAGGATCAAAACAGCTTCCGAGGGCAAAGAGCATTAGTGGAGCAATGGATACGTAGCCCTTTTTCTCAGCTAAATTGCAAATAATAACTAGTGTTTCTACACACTATAAATCAATTTTCCATTCCCTTGGAACGATGTATAATTTGCATAACTATTAGTTCTTACTGTGAACAGTCTCTAGTTGTTTTACCAAAAAGATGCTAGTTGTAATTTAATCCTAAGGATTTGTGTCATGTCTGCACGAGTGTCATGATGTATTGCCAACTGCATTATTGTTAATGATGAACTTTTTATGAATGTTTTCAGGTGTAATTTACCGATGCCCGCAAGTCAATAACTTAAGGAAGTGATTTGTCATTAACTGCAAGGTGTACAGATGTATTCCATTACTGGAACTGTAAGAACTAATATGCTCATTAGCCCTTCATTACACAGTGTAAGCTAGTCAAAATAATGATCCCTTTAGGACTGAAAGTCCTAACTACAAACTCAATGTTAAACATGTCAAATTTTTTTGCAATTTTTTTTTTTATATAGGTAGGCAAAATGAAGGCTTTTTCTTAGGAAAAATCTTTAGTGCAAGATAGTTTGGTTGTTTGAAGTTGGTAACAAAGTAGTGTATTATTTGCAAGCAGGAGAGTGTTGATGTACAGTACTACCCACTTTTATGATTTTTAGCCAGCTCTTGCTTTTGGTGGGTGTTAGGTAAGAGACAGGCACGCAGAGCAAGAACCCGTGAATACTTGTTGCCCTGGGGTGGGATAACTCCTAACCCTACCAATTCACTACTCATTGCCTTATACGTGGTCAGTTAACATACGAAGTACTGCCTAATATTTTTATACTTGGTTTCTATCACAGTAAAAGTATTTTGTAATTGAATGAAAATATTTCAGTAAGTGTACAGTACATGTGCACACATGTACACTACTTACTGGACACGGCAAGGCTACGGTAGAGTACAGTACGTAACACTTAAAGTAGTCATCGGGACACTTATAACAACAAAGCACTGTTATTCTTATCTAATATAACACTTGCTGATACAGTGGTGTATACAGTATTACTGTAATATATGTACAGCGCTATCACTACAGTACAGCTTAACTGTACTGTAAATGTGCATGGTTTTTGTTCAGACGACTCGCACTGTTTGACAACTCACAGAGCACGTAGCTTATATTTATATATTATAAAGTACAGTACATGTAGTAAGTAATGTACAATACTGTACAATATGTATACAATGAAACTGCATTTAACATTTACTAAATGTACTTATTTTATACAAAGACCACTAAATATTTTCATATGAATTTCTATACAGCAGTCATGAAGCAGGATGCAACTCTCGATGTGTTGACTCTTGCGCATTCCTGTAGGGAATCCCTCATCAACAGTACATTACCACATAAATATAAACACTGTCCAGAAGTGTGTATTACTATATACAAATACAGTACATCATGTTTTTACATGAAAACGTGATTCTGCTCAAAAAGGAATGAAGTGGGTGACGCACATGCAAGGAAAGGCAATACAAGACTGAGGCGGAGTCAGCTTGTGATAGTATGATGTGCTTGGCAGAGAGGGAAGTGGCGTGAAGTGAGCTGGGTGAAAAGGAGTACGGGCTGTTGGAAATCATCACGCCACGAGAGTACTTCTCGCAAACTTGTGAATATGTGATTTTTTATTTTATTGGTTATACAGTTCTCTGTCACGAATGAGCAAAATCGCGAAGAATAAACCTGAAAAAAGCGAGGGAAGACTGTAACTAATTATCTTTTCCATTTGGCATCATGATTATAGATTTAGATAAGTGGCTAAGGGTGATTAAAAATAAAGAACTTAGGTTTATATGGCTGGAAAATTATGTTATTTTAACAATTTGCTATTTGTTTTTACACATACAAACCTTTGTCCTTTATGGAGGGAACTTTGGGATCGGTGGGAAGCAGTGCTTCTAAAGTGACTGACTAAGATTCATTCCCTCCTAGAAGTGTATTTTTCATGGTCCTGGAGAGGAGCAAAGAAAGAAGACCTCGTCTATCCTTTTAATCAGGCTCAAATCAGTACTAGTTTTAGAGAAAAAATTGTATTCTACTATAGAAAAAAGTTGAATTTCTTTCCTTTAAAGAATGGGAGGGAATGTCAAAGGCAGTTATCATCTTAACATGAAAAAACAAGCAGAGAATTTGGGAATACACACTCACATCCCTTCATCTTGTTAAAGGAAGGATTGAGAAAATTCCTTCCTTCAAGGCTAAACCTGAAAGTAAGGGTACTCAGACATGTAACCTACTCACATTCTTGCATTTATTCAGTTTGTCAGTTACCCTGGAGATAGGAAGGAAGAGAAATGTTGCTTAATCAACCTTCCTCCATCCTTGTACCTTAGAAGAGATACTAAACACTTGGGATGTTGCATAACTACCACAGGTTGGAAGAACTTAGAATCCAAGAACTTGTTGATAATATCCGAGACAGAATGTCTTCCTTGGAAAAGATAAGAGAGCTTTCCTAAATAAAAGATTCTCCTCAAACCATATGATCATCCTCTTTAACAGTGTATCATAACCTCATAACAGAAAAATCACAAGGCAGAAATATGTTGACCACCTCTCTGTAAGCATCTCGGCACTGATGCCTCAAGACTAGTGAGTATAAGTCTTCAGAAGGAAGAGAAGCCCAAGGATTTGCTTACTCTGTTTATTGAAGACGATACTATGAAAACTATCTAGAGGGAAAGATTCCTGAAACAGTTTGCAGGTCCTCGAAAAAGGCACAAGAGAAAGACCATATGGGAAAAAGTCACATTCCCCTACAGAAGCTGGATCAAAAAGTAAATGACAGATGAAAATTTTTAGGACAAAGTCTCGCAATCCCTAGAATCTTTGCCCTTTTCTGGATATTCCTATGAAGCTATTCAGCTGAGGGTAACAAGGGGTCACCAAAGTCAGGCTAAAATGGAGGAATGGGATTTTTAACCATAGAGCCTGTTAGATGACTGATTATTTTGCCAGTACTGTACATTTCTCCTGCCAGGTATACGCATGGTCGACCACTTTAGGGTGGGGATAAGTGCCAAATCAATGGAAATCGAGAGAAAAATCTTCCCTCACTGTTTATAGCAAATTAAACACAAGAGAGGGAAGAGAGTTCACCATCTAATCCTGGAAAGTGAGCAGAGGTAGAATACTTAACTCATCTAGGAAACATGATGTAGAGAAGGATAGTCTCATTCGCAAACTTTAAGAGCCTTACTCTCTGGGTGTATACCCAATACCAAGCTTAATGCATCCAAGAACAAAAACTTAACATGAGGTAGTTGTGATTGAGCTGCCGTACGAAGAAAGGTATTATAGTGAAGTCCCTTCACCTGAAAATCAAGCGTCAGAGGAGGTGTTCACACAGCGAGGGCTCCTCCAAGGTAACTGAATCTCAGATTCATAGGTTTACTGTGTAAGTCAAGATTTGCTTCTCTGATCAGTCATGCTCCTAAGCTTATGATATGAAAAAGGAGGAGAAAGCAGCCCTAAATGGTGTAGAGCTTTGGCTGTAGGAGAGAAAATGGGTGAACACACAGGTAAACACCTGTAACATTCAAACCTGTCTAAATCATATATCCTGAAACGGCCCAGCACACCCAGTAGAAAAATTACTTGACTTAATATAAATCCTTTTCCTTTGTGCACTGTAACTCTTATGAGCCATGCTACTCTTGGAAGAGTGACCATACGCCAGACACCACTCCAGCACAACATGTCACCACTGAGTTTTCCCATAACCTAACAATTTCCATGAAAAAACGTTGCCAAAGCTCGTAAGGAGCACTACGGTACCAAAAATATCCTTATCAGGCACTAGCATCTATATTTGTACCAAAAACCAATAGTTACAGGCGTGAACGATCCATAGCATGAACCAAGCATCAGTAGTGTAGGCTACACACACAAACTAACACTAGAATTTGATGGTACACACACACACACACACACACACACACACACACACACACTATTAACGCTTTGACGATAGCAATATGTTGCACCCAGAACCGGGGTCTTGGCTGCTAACTAAAAACAAAGATAAAACAAATTTTGAAATCGCTATAGTGACCTTAATTTTTGAGGAACCGTATAACATTAATTTTGGGCTTATCTTTTTGTAAAAGGGTATAATTTATAACAGAATAATCAAAATTGCATTTGAGACGTATGTTAAATTCCCCTCCTAAATAAATTTTGTATCAACAGGGTTTCTATTTTTCCAAAATCACCCAGAAAATCTTATATAAAATATGAAAAATCTTGTATAAATTATGAAAGAAATTTATTGTAAAATAAAAAGGTTTCTCACCACATAAACAACGATCGCTAGAAAGTTAAAGTTTCTTCCTATTGTTATTCTGTTAGTTTGTAATTCTTATATCCTGGAAGGGGTATTTTATACTAAGGTGCATTTTTTTTATTTTCAATAAGCTTGAAAAAATTTTTTATTACGTCTAGGACATCTATCTGTCACCTAGTCGGTCAGGACTTTGACAAGGTCAGGTTCATCTATCATTCATCTAGTGGGTCATGACTTTGACAAGGTCAGGGTCATCTATCGTTTGTCTAATGTATTATGACTGAAAAGGTCAAGGTAACATATCGGTCGTCTATTGGGTCATGACTTTGACAAGGTCTGGGTCACATGTCGGTCGTCTTGTGGGTCATGACTTTGACAAAGTGTGAGTTGTCTATCAGTCGTATAGTGGGTCATGACTTTGATAAAGTCTGGGACATTTATCAGTCGTCTAGTGGGTCATGACTTTGACAAGGTCTGGCTCATCTATCGTTTGTATAGTGGGTCATAACTTTGACAAGGTCAGGGTCATCCATCAGCTGCCAAAAAGTTAACAAACTTATGATAAACAGAAAGGCATTAAAACATATTCATCAACCAGCAGTAGTTTAAAGAAAAGTACGCATAACTATACATTGCTCCAGTCGAAGATATTTCATTCGAGTGGGCGGTACGCTACCCCACTCTGGTATACCATCTATTGTCTATTTTGTTACCAAGCTTCAGAGACTGCCCCAGCTTGCACTGAAGATTACTCCTATATAAGAGGCAAAGTTTTGTATTTGCGTATAAATCATTCTTTTCTTTATAATATATATTTTGTTTATAAACCCAGAATATAATTTTCTTTTCAAGTCTTCCTTTTAGAAATGAAAGAAAAAAATATATATTTGAATATGTTAGGTGGTGCTTTCAGTGCAGTCTAGTCTTACAGAACACATGGAAATACTCATGAGTTACCTGACAAAATAACAATGAAATTCATTGATGTGCAAAGATGAATCCTTGCTGTAATTATGTAATGTATTATTTTCTGTATGAAAAAAACATCTCTATGGCAATAGTATTTTTTTAGCATCCTTTTCTTCAAAGTTTTTTGTCAAATTGTAGTTAATAAAAGATCGTAATTGAATATTTTATATTTACAAACTGTCATAAACAACAAAACTTGTTTTGGGGGAAAAACTAAATTATTTTTGACAAATCTCATGTAATTTTTCTCTAAAACCACAAATTTTTAATTTTTTTTTTTTTCAGCTATAGAAACCGGAGTCCTTTATTAGGAACATAAATTCAGTGAAGATGGTATGTATATTTAAGAAAAATATAAATCACTATTTGAAATTTATGATTTGTTCCTACACAAATACCAATCAACATCCTTTGATAGGAGACTCATCGTTACAAGGGCAGAAGTTCCTATAACCAAGACTGGGTGGTTAACTAAACGTGGTGATGTTGATGTACTTTGATCCTGTGGAGGAGCACAAGTCATGACTTCTGTTAACCTCCTAACTATCTGAGCCTGAAAATGTCATAGGTCTTATGATAGGTCCCTATCTTAAAGGATATCATGTCTGATTGCTTGGGCGATTAGGAGAAATGTGTTTTGCATATACTCTATCTAACCTTCCCCTTGTATGGAAGAATAGGAGATATATAAAAAAAAAATTAAATAATTTATATTTTTCTTGGCTATATAAACCTAATTCCTGTACCTGTCAAAGTCAATTCATTTACAACCTTTCGTATAATCTAGAGGGCTTGAGATTTGTTCCTACGTGCATACAAACCATTGTATTTTAGTTAGGGAGACTCACTGCTTGGTGGGTTGGAAGTCCCACTAGAACCGAACTGATAGGTTCTTTCTATTTCCTGGAAATATCTATCTTCCTTTCTGTATGGGAGTGAAGATGAACCAAGGACCCTCCTATCTGTCTTATCATTGTGATGAATAGACTGATAGGGCCTGGTCTGTCCAAGAAGATTGATACATGGTCAAAGGATGGAAACCTTTTTCCCGAAGGGGAATGTAGTTCATAATAATATACAGTACCTGGCATATGATGATTTAAGGACTGATATATATTCCACCATCCTAGCCCTCGGCTAGGGGGTTTGGAGGAAAACTTCTTTAGGTTCTAAAGAATGGAGCTCAGAAGTGATTCATAACCTAGATAGGGGTAGAAAAAATGGAAAGGGCCAGTCATAATTCTTCCATTCCAGATTTACATCTATATGTTACCATAGATAAGATGCTTATTGTCCCATACGTGATCTGGGCTAGCTTCACTATTAAATGAGCAGCTACCATAATACTAAGATCAAAGGTGTCAAGACTCTTGTGGGTACTCCAATAGAATAAAGGCGGGGAAGATGTTCTGGCATATACATACCCAACTTTCAACATCTGGCCGACTGCCACATTCCCTGTGTAGATAAGGCTGAGGCCTAGCCCCAGATTTTGTGTTCTAAATACCTCTTCCTTCTTTCTGCCCATGCTAAGGAAGAGTCGCTGACACCCGGGTGTGAGGTGTCAAGTATTCTTCAGATAGCGATGAAGAGCCTTTTACGGTAAAATTATTTTTTTTATGCTTCACATAAAGTTTGGTCATGTGCTCCGCACTAGACAAAGAAGCTCCAAAACCTCTTAGAGTGGGAGACGAAGGCATAGAAACCATGTCACTTGCTTCAGCTCTTGTCCAGCTATTAAGTCAGCAGAGACAGTCTTGTTAGTCAGAACCTTAACTGAGGCCTTTTCAAAGGCTCAGACGAGGTATCAAGAACAACATGACTTTTAGAAGCAACTCCTGAGCATAGGCAACTCCTATAAGAAGGGGAGATCTGTCCCTTTCCATCAAAAGAGCATACTCTAGTCTGAGCGGTGTCTTTAATGGCTGCTACTTAGATGCTGTTTTCCCAGACAGGAAGAAGAGGAACTCTGTGATCTGTGCTAGAGATGATCTGACTCAAGGAAAATCCCCAACATAGAGAAAGTCCCACTTTCCTGGAAGAGTGAGGGACAAGGGAGTTCCTTCGGGATCTTGACAAGGCAGAACAGGAAACCTTTCAGCATGAGGCCATCTGGGAGCCACTCGAATCCCACACGGTAAATTAGCTCATGGACAAGAGTTGAACGTAGACAGGGTGCAACCAGCCAAGTGATGCCAGGGGTGTTTGAAGGCAACTTCAAACACAGACCATGTAGTCGGACAGAAGGGGGTGGTGAAAGGGGACCCGGGGTACTTTGTGTTTAGCCATTAAGTCAAACGGGTAAATCCGTGGAGAACCCTCCAACCAGAAGCCTTTTCATTACACCTTGTAGGGACCACTCTGACCCTTCAGCCCTCCTTAGCAGCTAAGTGTCTACTACCCCATTCCTCTTGCCCCAAATGTGACACATTGACACCTTTCCAATATGGAATGCTGTCCAAAAATACATCTGCTTAGTCAACTCATAGAGCTAGATGTAAGTTAAATTAGTGGTGCTGTCGCAACAATCCTCTTTATATCTCCTGAACATTCTTGAAAGGCTCACAACACTATAAAGGCTACTAATCCCAGGACATTGCAGAGTAGGTGCTTCTTCAGCTGTCCATACCCTTGAGACAACCCAGTCATTCAGACGTGCACCCCTCCATTCTTTCGACACGTCTGATCACAGTTGATTGATTGATTTAAAGTTTTCAGGCATCCTGACATCTAATTGAGCACAGTTGTAATTCAGGAGGCAAAGAGTTGAGTGGGACTCCACTATGAGGGCTCCTTGTTAGACCAGAGGTAAGATCGACCCAAGCCTTCCGTCCCTCCAGTACGGGGAGGGGTGGCTATCCTAGGAGACTAACAAGTAATTTTCAAACAGCACTTGAAGAGATCTTTGGCAAAAGTATTTGCTTGAGACACAAGGTTCTATAGCAAGAAATGGTGGCTGAGAAGATTTTGTACGACAGAACTGATGCATTACCTTGTTAGGTTTGCTTATGTGATTGTCAAACTGATCTAATTTTGCTGTAACCAGCTTATTCCATACTGGCTCCCCCACCAGTGATCACTCCAGTATTGTTGGAATCATCACTGGTTAGCAGGTAGTAATTCTCTTACCTGCTGGTTTCTGTAGAAGAGGAAATACTGGCTGATTTGTTGGCCCTTGTGGTTGAATGACTAGAACCTCACCAGATGAATTTCACTTGATTCCCAACTTCCAGGGATCCTGCTGTTCACAGACACATCCAAGAAGTTAATAGTTTAATCAACCATTCCCACCTTTGCCAAATTTATACTCCAGTTAAAGATCTCCGGCATATATGTTTTATTTACAAGAAATATAAATTATTTTTTTTCAATTGTGATGTGTTATGTGGTCAAATCAGAGAATGATATTCTCTTAGAAATATTAATTAACTTGCAATAATGTTCTGTGTATGAAGAATATCTCAGATATGTTAAACCTACAGAGGTATAAATTAATTTGAAAGAATGTAGGGTCATGTGACATGACGATCAGCTGTACCTTTTATATCAATAAGTGGAGATAAAAAAGAAACAAGAATTTTATTTTTGTCTCCATTACATTAATCAGAAGTAGAGTAATGGTAATGCTGTCTGTACAATAAGAGGTGTAATGTAGGCATTGCTAATGGGTCTTTTCAGTGTCCTTGTGGCCCATCGCTGTGCCAAATGTTTAGTCCTCACTTTACCCATTTCCCAAACATCTTTCCATATTCTTATCCAACCTTTCTAGCTTTACTTGATGGTTATATCACCAGTTAAATCTTAAGAGTTGAATAGCTTTCCCAGCCTCATTGAAAGGCTATATCATCAAAAGTAATACTTTTATTACTGAAATGGAAGAGCTCCATATCTTTGGTACAGTATGCAGGATCTATGTCAAAGAGTTCTGCAATGAGAGAGAGTATGTTTACTCTGTAGATTGATCAAGATATCTATCAGTCATAGATTGTGTTTGATGGCAGATTCAACAATTAAGTTTTATTCTATACAAAGATTAGTGTAACCTTTCAATATTGCTGCCATTATTGCAGTGCTTGTGTATAATAGTTTCAATATTAGAGGTAATTAATAAACTGATTATTTGATAAGCATTGATATAATCTACATATAACTAGGGCAATATAAATGAGAATACCATGTATAATAATACTACTTCTGCTCTCAACAACGTCTCCAGGGCAATATAAATGAGAATACCATGTATAATAATACTACTTCTGCTCTCAACAACGTCTAGGTTCATTCATTAATCCTGATACAAATCAAATTTAAAGACTTGCTGGTCATAATGTAATTCTCTCCTGGCATAAAGGCACAGTGCACTTCATACTGTGTACTGTAGGTATTACTTTGTCCTTGCTGTTGCACCCAATCCTAGATTTTCTACCCTATCTCACTTCCTGCTTCCTTTTCCCCCATTTTTTGTGCAGTCTCTGGAACGTTTGACTTCATGTTGCAATTGTAGGTTTTTCGGGTTGCATCGCCCTCTTCACTAATTATGGTCATTCAAATCACCATAAATACATTTACCTAAAACTTACTGATAATTGTCACGTTAATCAATGTTTATTTACATTCCCACAAGCTGTCACAATGGTTTGTGGATTGCGTATGTTTACTTATGTACAGTTTTCATGAATGTTAGCAATTTATTTGGTAAGTAGGTCATGGCTAGTGTCAGTCGTAGAGATGGTTAAGTCGGTGATGGATGCATACACAGCCGCAGCCCTTACATAGGTTGTAGAAAATTCTTGATTTTATCTTTGTTCAAAGGCTACTAATTTTCAAGCAGTACAGTATATATAGATTAAAAGAATTCATTTTGGTATAAAGATATATGGTTTATGTGATTATTGGTACAGATCATTAAACAAGAAAGGGAGTGCCTAAATTTCTCACAGGATGTAAGGATTGGAAACCGTAACAAGAAAGAAAGCTGTAGTCGTCTACATGTTACTTTAGTTGAAACGTAACTGTGGAGGTGAGAGGTTAATATGAAAACTTATAGGTGTATAGGTATGGATCATCCTTCCACTTCTTAGATAAGTGAGATGTGAAGCTTCTCAAGGATGGAGCACTGACTGTGTCCGGACTAAGACTGTTCCGTAAGCCAGCAACTCTTGATGAGAAGAATGATCTGATTCCCCGCTGTTGCTGGATCTGTAGTTTCTGGTCATGACCCCTGGCTGTGGTGGGCAGAGATGACTTGAAAATTTGGTTTCCATATATGCTTCAGCAGCAGTCAGACACAATCTCATCAAAGCCTTTCAGGCTCTTTCAGGCATGTACTATGTCCACATGTTGTCGATGGAACTCTAAAGTTGGTAACCCACAAAACTTCAGTCACTCATTAAGTGAGAGGTATGATAGACCTGGTCCATGTACTATGTACTAGCCTGGTGGCTCTTCTCTGGACCTGCTCAAGTGCATCCTTGTCTCTCGTCAACTTAGAGCTCCACACAACTGAGGCATAATCCAATTGTAGCCTGACTAGGCTCATGTACAGCCTCTTGAAGGTTTCACTGTCCAGGATAGCAATGGTATGCCTAATTGTACCCAATATTCAGTTGGCCACATTTATCTGCTTATGTGTTTGGGGAACAACAACTACCTGTCGTTAGTGACTCAGAGATCCCTCTCTTCCTCTCCAGTGTGTGGAGTCCTCTCAGTTGCCATGATTTACTGGTATCCCAGGTTGTTCTTACTAAGGTGCACACACCTGCACTTCTCTGGATAAAAGATCATTTGCATCTTATCTGCCCATTCCTGCATCCTAGCTTGGTCTACTGGCAGATCACATCTCTCAGGGTCCAGATCTGACAGGACTTCATAAATTTTGGTATCATCGGCAAACATTAGGATCATGTTGTCCAGGAGGTCTGGTATCTCACATAAACATCAAGGACAGCAACGTGCCCAAGACTGAACCCTGGGGCCCCCTGCTGCCAATCCTCTCCTACTTAGAGTACTTACCTCAACCATGACCTGTTGTTTCCTACTGGTGAGGAAGCATCTCATCCAGTTCAATACATGTCCATTATACAGAGGATTTGGAGTTGGTTCAACAGGCGTTCACGGGGAACCATGTCAAATACCTTAGAGTAGTCCATTAATACAATGTCCACTGGGAGGTCATGACTGAGACCCTCGGTCCATACATCCAATGCTTCCAAGAAGTTGGTGGTTGTTGACTTCCTCTGGATGAAATCATGCTGTTAAGAGCAGAGGAGATTATTATGTCGTAGATTGTCCAGTATGTCTTCCAAGATGAGTGTTTCCATGAGTTTGCACATGATCGATGTCAAGGACACGGGTGTGTAGTTGGCTGGTATATTCTTATTGCCCTCCTTGAATATGGGGATTACAGTGGCTAATTTCCAGTAGTGATGAACCTCGTCATCAGCTAGAGTGTTGTTGAACATCATGGGGAGAAGGACAGAGATGATGCTAGCCAGTTCACGCAGGACTCGAGGTTGGAGCTGATATAGTCCAGATGATTTTTCTGTCTTCAGAGCTTCAAGCTTCTTTGTAGGTAGTAGGTTGGCTAGGGCACCAGCCACCCATTGAGATACTACCGCCAGGGTTTTTGGGTCCTTTGACTGGTAAGACAGTGCTAAATTGGAATCCTCTCCTTGGTTATGGCTTATTTTGCCTTTGCCTACATATACACCAAATAGTCTGGCCTATTCTTTCCATATTCTCCTCTGTCCTCATACACCTGGCAGCCCTGAGATTGCCAAACAATTCTTTGCTCAAGGGGTTAACTACTGCACTGTAATCGTTCAATGGCTACTTTCCTCTTGAGGTTAGAAGAGACTCTTTAGCTATGGTAAGCAGCTCTTCTAGGAGGACACTCCAAAATTAAACTATTATTCTCTAGTCTTGGGTAGTGCCATAGCCTTTGTCTTGGGTTAAAGTTCTCTTGCTTGAGAGGACAATCGGGCACACTATTCTATATTATTTCTCTTCCTCTTGTTTTTTTTTTAAGTTTTTATAGTTCATATATAAAAGATCTAATTTAATGTTGTTACTGTTCTTAGAATATTTTATTTTGATTGTTAATTACTTCTCTTGTAGTTTATTTATTTCCTTTCCTCACTGAGCTCTTTATCCCTGTTGGAGCCCTTGGGCTTACAGCACTCTGTTTTTCCAACTAGGTTTGCAGCTTAGCTTATAATAATGATATTAGTAATAATAATAATGATAATAATGATATGAGACGATCCTTTGTGATGTTGATAGACAGTGCTTAGTATACGATTTTGGTTGTGGGGCTCCCTGGGCTGCCAACGCAAGAGCCCGTGTCTTGCATAGGACAAGGCAATCTAAATCAAACGGTGGTGATTAAGTTTTTAAGTCTTTGTGTGTGAATACTGTTAAGTACGGTCTATTTAGTACATTAACTTTGGATTTGTTATGAGAAACCCCCCCCCCCCCCAGGGCATCAAGCAGATTGGCAACTCCACCTTTGGTCCTCCTGTGGCAGTTCACATAGCTCCAGAATCTCTTGTAATTGTTTGCTACTTCCTTGACTAGCTTGGTCTGGAACTCATTACATGCAACAGAATACAGAGGAATCACTGGTAGCTTGTTGCATCTAATAAATTGCAGTACGCCTGACATTTCCTTTGCCACAGGAGCAGTGAGTCTTACGTGGAAGGGCACTTTCTGTGTAGAGTTCCATGCCTGAGGAGGAATGTGAGCATTATGATATTGTGAAAGAAACTATTCTTAGTGCAAACAGATTAATATCAGAGGCATATTGCAAGAAGAGATGAGACCTGTATGCCTCCCTTGTCACGTGAGAAGCTTCATCTCTGGCTTTGATGTACTCCTGGTAGACCAGGCCATCTTTGATATTTAGGTAACGTATTCAGCCATGTTGTTTCTTGTTTCACCTTTCTTAGTGCTGTCTGATTCATCCAGAAGGGGTTTTTCCTTCTGTTTATTTCCAGTTAGCTTTCTCCTGGGAACATATTCATCCATTGCTACCCAAATAGCGCCTCCAAGAGTATCAGACATGCTATTGATTGATTTACACTGAAACCACTCCTTCCAACCATCATCCAGTGCTGATTTCATTGCGTCATAGTTTGCCTTATTGTAGTCAGGGACAATATTACTTACTGGAATTATATGCGCACTAAGTACCATGGTGAAGTCCATTTTGTATCACATAGATTCAGATATATTTTGTATTGTGAATTCTGATGCATTTGTTTGGAGGGACACTTGGTGAGTAACATGTCACATATTATTTCAAGCCTTTTGTGTGTTATTTTGATCATATAAATGAGTGATGTGTAGCCTATCAGTAAATGTGTGTTGATCGAGGTCATGAAATCTGTTGATTTGACAAAACGAATTGTGCTTGTATATGTCGAGGATCTTCTCTTTGTTGAGAGAAAGAGAGACAGACAGATAGACAAGCGAATAGGGTAGCTGTTACATGATTAGTTGGAGTCCATATAGGATGCAGAAAAAAAATGCGTATGATCTAGGATTTAATTTCTTACATAAAAATTGATTGTTTTATTTTTGTTAACATTATTTCATATATTTTGTAGCATAATGAGAAATATAAAGCATAGATATAACAAGTAACTTATAGGCTATTTACTTATTCAGTGGGAAGGTTAATTTTGGAAAGTAATTAGTAATGACTGAGCTACACAGATGACAGCGAACATCATAAGTTACTCTATCCCAGCTGGTTATGAAATAATGAGTCTGCCTTCATATGCTATTGGTAAGTACCCAAATTTACAATATTTCCGTGTAATAGGAAACTCTTCTGTCTCATATGAAAAAAAAAAAAAAAAAAAAACAATCATGACACAATACTAGTATTTTCTGACCCCCTATGAAATAGCACTCATTCAATATTAATAGAGATTTAATCTCTCTGGAACTTATCGTGGATTTATATACAATTCATTCATAGATATTTTGTTAAATTACTCTCTCTCTCTCTCTCTCTCTCTCTCTCTCTCTCTCTCTCTCTCTCTCTCTCTCTCTCTCTCTCTCTCTCTCTCTCTCTCTATATATATATATATATATATATATATATATATATATATATATATTTATATATATATATATATATATATATATATATATATATATATATATATATATATATATATATATATACATATATATGTGTGTATGTATAAATGAAATATACATATATATATATATATATATATATATATATATATATATATATATATATATATATATATATATATATATATGTGTGTGTGTGTGTGTATATATATATATATATATATATATATATATATATATATATATATATATATATATATATATATATATATATATATAAAGAAGAGTTTTTAATCAGATGGTCCTACCAGTATTAACTTATGCAACCGAAACTTGGAACCTTACTAAAGCCTTAGAACGTAAGCTGCTTAGAACTCGAAGAGCTATGGAAAAAATAACAATGGGAATATCTCTAAGAGACAAAAAGAACAACATGCATCCGAGAGCAAACTGAATTAGAGGATATTCTAACAACTTGTAAGAAAAAGAAATGGACATGGGCAGGAAATTTAATGAGAATGGTAGATAATAGATGGTCATTAAGAATAACAGAATGTGTACACAGTGATTGCAAAAGATGCAGGTGAAGGGAGAAAAGACGATGGATCGACGAACTAAGAAAGTTTGCTGGTGTCGAGAGTCATTGAAATACTATATATAAAAAGACGCAAGTGGAAGGACATGTCTGAGACTTTTGTTCTGCAGTGGGCTAGAAACGGCTGGTGAATATATATATATATATATATATATATATATATATATATATATATATATATATATATATATATATATATATATATATATATATATATATATATGTATATATATATATATATATATATATATATATATATATATATATATATATATATATGTATATATATATATATATATATATATATATATATATATATATATATATATATATATATATATATATATATATATATATATATATATATATATATATATATATACTTTTGGCAGTTGTCATAAAATTTGTGATATCCTGAGATAGATAGAAATGGAATTTGAAACGGGTTTCGCTTCTGTAATAATTTATAATCTAGTCTTCCCTAAAACTATATTATTTGAAAAATAATTAACGTACGTTTTCTATTCTGATTACAATATAGACTAATATAAATATGACTAGGCATCCTTTGTGCGCATTTATCTATTAAATAAGTGACTGTTGTACAAAAAAATGAGAACCCTTTTAGAACAGGTAGTCAGAAAACTTTCAATAAAGCTACTATTTTAAAACTTTAGCGAAAAGAAGCCACAGAAATGCTGGGTTCGGCAGAGATGTCTGATTGGTCCAAACATTTCTTTGACAGAGCTGCAAGAAATTCAGTAAACACTTAAAGAAGTAAGGTATTTTAAGCTGCTTTCCCGTAAATCAACTTTGATATAATTTTTCTTAAGATAATAAGGATTCAACTGTTCATTGAGGTCTTTCAAAGTTAGTTAGTTTTGAAGGCATTTCGTAGACTTGTTTTTGACAACAGATTACAGCCTTTGGATATAAAACTAATACCAGTCTTTATTTTAATACGTTAATTGTTTATCTAGGTTAGGACTTAGGGAAAAAAATTGAAAGGAGACTTGCTGTTACAGGCTAAAAATGGATTTATCTCAAATATGAAAAAAAAAATCAGAATAACCATGATTTGTGTCTTTTGTAAACCAATTGCACTCTACAGTAAAGGACCTTCGGCTTCGTATATTGCAACCAGAGATCTTTTAACTGTAAAATTAATAAAATCTATACTTTCTGTATACCAAGATGAGTAATGAACAGAACGTGAACTCAGTTGATTGGTCAAGACCTATATAAAAATAGTGGTGCTACTATAGCGTGAGGTCTACCGCCATATGTCGCCTACCCAGGCGGAGGGTGAGGTCTACCGGTAACGCGACAAGCTTGGACCTTCCGCAACCTAAATGCCATTACATGGGGTACCAGCATTCTACAGTGAACCACCAGCAATATCATGTGGGTCCAGCGACAGGATCACACACACAGGCAATTGAGCGATCGTGGTTGGACGCTAAAACGATGATTCTGAAGAGATTAATGCGAGATGTTGGTCGTCAGCTGTTCCAGTCTCATCTTGATTATTTTTGCTGGAAGGTGATGAGAAAAAATTCCAATGATCTATCTGTGTCTTTCTTAAAGATGTACGAAGTGTGTACCGCTAGGATAAATGTATGGAAATATATGATAACCTGTTTATTTTTACCTTTATTCCTTTTTTTAATGTAATTAGAAATCCAAATATCTATTTAAGTCATTTCTAAGATATGTTTAAATTAAGTGTTTTTTGCTTAAACAAATGTATGAAATGTGTTTTATCTATGAAGGACGAATAATTTAGCAGTAGACCGATAACATGTTTATTTTTACCTTTATTCCTTTTTTTTAATGTAATTAGAAATCCAATTATCTATTTAAGTCATTTCTAAGATATGTTTAAATTAAGTGTTTATTGTTTTGTATCGCTAGAATAAATATGGAAATATATGATAACATGTTTATTTTTACCTTTATTAATTTTTTCTTCAATGTAATTAAAATTCCAATTATCATTTTAAGACATTTCTAAAATATGTTTAAATTGAGTGTTTATTGCTTAAACAAATGTATGAAATGTGTTTTATCTATGAGGGACGAATAATTCAGCGGTAGACCTCACGCTATAGTGTGGTAGACCTCACGCTATAGTAGCACCAAAATAGTTTATTATGTCCTCTATCAGAAATTTAGGAACATTAGTTAAGATGATATATGACTTAACAGTTTTTTCTGTGCTTATATGTGCCCTGCAACTAGTGTAATGCTCATAGGAAAGATATTTTAATGCTAGACTATTAATTACCAAAATAGCTTTCTCTATAAGTATGAATTACCATGTAATAAAAGCCATCACTTGTATACATGTATTAGATATTTTTTTTTTTTTTTAGAAATTTCTTTTGAAAGCCCATTATAGTCCAAATAGTCTATCGTGGTATCAAGTAAATATTTCCCTGTCAAAACACAGGAATAACGATAGAAATGTAGAGTATGGTGGAGGTCTCAGATTGGCCGAAGTAGATTTTCGACCAAGGCCCCCACCTTTGGGGAATTTTTCTACAAATCGGGACTTTTTTGCTGTTCCGGGAATAAAACTTGGGTACCTGATCAATATCCAATATATCTTTGAATTTCCTTTTGGGTGAATGTAATGTGAGCAATCTAACATCCCAAATGTTCTTCGTGATTTAACAATGATTATCTATATACGTAGATATTCAACAAATATTGCAATTTGGTTTTCATATGTAAAACATAGTCATTAAAATACTTAATTTGTTATGCTATTCAATTACTGTTAATTGCTTCCTTTTGTTAAGCTTTGCTTGTTATGACAAAATGTAATTATAATTTTGTGAATATATCCTCCAGAGCACACATTGAAA
>NC_090762.1:46497958-46505458 GCF_036898095.1 Palaemon carinicauda | reverse complement strand
TCCATCAGCGGACAGGTATAATTACTTCAACATTTAATTACTGAACTCTTACGCTGGGGTTGTGAGGGGGCGGGGGGGTTCTTGTCTGTTTTTCGACCAGCCAGGCAAAAGTGGTTTTCTGCATATTTGCTCTTTGAGACGACGACAAGCCGGGCCCACTCGTTGTCAGTGAATTTGAGGAAAATCAGTTATTCAACTGAGAATTTCAGCCTTATTTATTAAATATAACATGAGCACTTCATTATTGTAAGGATAATAAATTAATTTTGTTTTGCATGTATTAAATTTTTAGTTAACGAGTGATGAGTAGTTTTACGTAGAAATTATCGTCGGCAATACCATTTTGATTAAACAAAACTGGTTATTAATGATCCATATGATTGCATTAAGTGTCAACACTATCTTTAATACTTTGTGAAATGGGGATACTGGATTCAAAGCGTTATTATAACACTGTAATGTATATTATTTAGAATTATGTCAATTTTGTGGTCGTGATGAATAATGTTTTTAGAAAGTTTGCTACTAGATATGAAAGTATTTTCTTTGTAAGAAAATGTGTTTTAACTGATCTACAATAATGAACAGCAAAAATATATTGACTTTGCAGAGGGTGTTTATAAAGGATCAGTGCTTCTGTTGAGTTTTAACCCTGAAAGACTTTGTTCAAATGTTATAACAATTATAATTTTAATCTAACGCCGTACAAATGAATTGAATGGTCGCATTTGGTAATGTGGTACAAAACTAATCAAAAGTGTTCGTAAAATTATTAGGTCCACAACTTGGGAATATAGGCAGTGACACCATGCGATAGTGTTCATCTTCATCTGAAATTACTGTTTAGAAACGGAATTCCAAAGTACGTCTTTGTTAAATCCACGGTCCTTGGTTAAATCATGGTTGTGGCGTAGACAAATCTTGGTTAAGTTGCTCTTGCTCATCTTGTAGTAATCGTTGATTTTATTGAAAAAAAAAGTCATAAATTGTCTTGTCTATAATAATCCTTTTGTTTGTGTTTGTCAGGTTGAAGTCTAACAGGTAATGGGGACTGTAAATGGCCTCTTATATGGTTTGGCAAATACGTGAACTTAAATTCTTTCGTTTTGGTTTTGAAACTGAGGTATGATTTTGTTTAGGATTTATCCATGCATTATTTGTATGAGATAGTTATTATCATTTTACATACGCTGATTCCAGAATTGTAGTAGGTTAGGAGGAATTTCTTGCTGCATTTCCTATTGGTTTGTATCTGGGTATTGGGGGTTGCAGGGGGGGGGGGATAAGTAATGTATGACCCCTAACAGGTGAAGATGAGGTCACACTGTGATGGTTAATTAGGATTCGTGTTCTTAAATATCCAAATTCATACCAGAGTCGAGTAATTTCCTTCCTTTAACATCGAATTAAAAGTAAACAAGGAGAGTTTTTTAATTTCTTGTTAAGCTCGACCTTTTTCCACTTTCGTATCTTAACGCAAACTGTCGTCAGATATATGAAGGAAATAAGATATGTTATATCTTCATTCAAATGAGTTCAATTGTAGTGACAGTGATTACTAGTTCAGCTCATAAAAGAGACAAGACCAGGTTTAGTTACTGAGGTATAAAGGAATTTTCGTGTTCGCCTTATCATATCTTGAGCACAAATTGTCGTTAAATATATTAAGGAATTATAATTTGCCCTACCCACGTCCAAGTGAGTTCAATTGAATAACAGTGTTTACTAATTCAGCTCATATAAGAGACAAGACTAGGTTTGATTTCTGAGGTATAAAGCAACTCTTGTGTTCACCTTATCATATCTTAAGCACAAATTGTCGTTAAATATATTAAGGAAATATAATTTGCCCTTCTCACGTCCAAGTGATTTTAATTGAAATAACAGATTTTACTAATTCAAGACCAAAGTTGATTTCTGATGGGTAAAAATCTTAGAGAAACCATTGGAGGGAATGGAATTTTGACTTTCGTTTTATCTATTGCTTTTGAAAGTTAAAGGATATCGTGTATCGGGAAGAGAAATAGTATTGGTGAATTGTGTTGTTCATAGGACAAGGAAAAGTAAGGGCAGAGCCATTTGGTAAATGTATACGTGTTTTGGGAAGTAGATTTCGCAAACAAAATCATTAGACCTCTTGAACCTTCATTGCAGCTTCATCCAATGATTCAATGATTCAGTCTTTTTCCGGAATAGAAGCAATCCTAGATTCGAATTCCAATGACTTAAATATCTTCGTGAATTCATTTAGTTTTCGGTCAACGATCCCCTGCAAATGTTCAAAGACAAGTTGATCATGCAAAACATACAATTTAGCTCATCAAATTCTAACTTCTCCCTTAGTTTTTAAAGATTTAGCATTGAAATTTGGTATATATCTTAGAAAGACATTATAAAACAATCAAATGTTGCCATTTTTTCCAATTTTTTTTTTTCATATTTTTCTCCTAGGTCTCAAACGGGAAGTAAATCATAGATAAATCATTACATTATGATAAAGTGAATCACCCAATTTCTGACCCTATGATTAACACCGTTTTTTTTTTTTTTTTTTTTTTTTTTTTTTCCTTTTTTTCTTTTTTTTTTCTTTTTTTTTTTTTTGCAATCTGTACAAAAGATTTGCAGTAGAAAAATGCAAATCTAGATTTAGAATCCGGATCCGGATGATCTCCACACCTTAATGGGATCGTCTTTGAACTAGAATTGGCGAAAATTTCGTCAAAATCGGCCTAGTATATAATTTTGACGTAATCCTGTCCACAGGCACAGGAAAAATTCAAATCCGGATCTGGAATCCTGATCAGATCCAAAATTGTTGCTGTCATTGATGAACCAAGGATGGTCAGGTTGCGAACACTATTAGAAACTATCGAGTTTGAACGGGACTCGATCTTCCGTCCTGCAGAACTTCAGGCGGGGACGTTTTCAATAGGCCACCAGCCCACCACAATCTATCTTAATTATTTTTTTTCCTACCACCTTAACCTCCAGCTTTATTTTCATTTACTTTTAGTTGCTCGTCATCCATTCCATAACATTAGTAAGGACTTATTTTAAAATCTCAGTTGTATCATCAGTGTCATTTATCGAAAAGTAAAATTATGTATCACCCATTAAGAGCTTGCACTTCATTCCACGTCTCTACAATAGCTTCTGTTAACCCGAGAATAGTTGCAGATGGTTTCAAGTTATTGGAGACAAGATATACTGTAGGTTTAGAGCTTTCAAATATGCTACCCCGAGACGATATAACAAGCTCCCACTATACATTAGAAAGAATGAAGATATTAAGGCTTCCAAGAGGAAAGGAAAGCCTCTTCTGTTTTTTTAAGTATTGGAGAATTAACGCGTAATACACTCTTAAATACTAAAGAATGTATACGACAAATTGTTCTTGCATGTCCTGTAGTGACTAGGGTTTTTCTTTGTGTTATAGGACCAAGAAAAAAATACCTTTAATTAAGTGAGTAAATAAGTAAGTAATCTTTTAGATACTCAAAAGCATCATCCCCCATAACAATGGGTCGTAAATCATCGAGAAGTAAATCATTCATAACTGTCAAAAGCAGCACCAAGATCAAGTTAAATCAGGATGCCAAATTTGTATTCATCCAATATTGCCAGTAAATCATATCTACAATAGGGCCTGTAGTTGTCTCCGTAGAATGAAATTTTCTGTATGTTGGCTGGTTAACCGGCAATGTTTCGATTTTTCACAATAGACGAACTAGTAGTACAGTTGGCTTCATTAATTCCGGTACACCAAGATCATCTTAGCTTCCCGTAAAGTGTACTGGAATTAAAGAAGCCAACTGTACAAAAATTACAAGAGCATTTTCAGAACTGGTGTGGCTCTAGCCAATGTCTTAGATTCAAGATAGTTACTCATAAATAGTAGTATTTATTATTCCTGAAATGATATCTAAGAATATTATAGATATATACTCCAAGAACAAATAGTAAATTTGGTGAAAGCGCTTTTAGCTACTGTGCGCCTAGACATTATAATAAACTACCAACTGAGATGTAGGACCTAAAGGGAGCAATTAAATTTAAGAAGACACTAAAGACATTACTTTTCATAAGATCATATGATTTGGAATATGCTACAATTAAAGAATTGTAAAAGTTATAATGAAATTGTTTCGTTAGATGATTGATATGGACCCGCCCGAGAAGTGGTTCACTCGACTTCAGTGGAGGGTTGGATTTAAACCCCAAACAAGCAAACAAGCAATTGCTCTAGATATTAGCATCATATCAGTTACACATTTTTTTTTTTTTGGCCCCTTTAAAAATCCTGATGACTTCATGATTTGTTATACTATCAAATTTATTTTATCTCATTTGTGTGTCTGGTTAACACTAATCTGAATTTAAATATCCTCTAAAGATGCAACTATTGTTTTTCTATAAATTTATCAGCTAGCTCATGGTCAATATACACACCGAGAGACCATTTAGAAGACTATATAGCTTATTCATATTTGTTGCTGCTACTTCCTGGCATTGGTCGATTGTGTGCCCCTTCCACTTGCCTTCTACGTTTTTCCTAGCTCTTTCTCTTAAAATCTCTCCCACAGAAAAATAAGTTCAGTAAAATATATTCTTTATCATCAAATCCACCGAATTCAAATAAGTTTTAAACACCAATAAGTGGTTGAGTATTCTCGTACTTCTTATATCATAGGTTCGATTCTGTATCACTGAAATGTGTTTAAGCAAGATATTTATTAGGCAATTTCCAGAAATCTTGGTCAATCACATAATTTGGTTAACTTTCCCAGATATTTTCGTGTTTTGAATTAATATCAAGGAACAAGTTTTCAGGTGATTTTTTTTTTAGATAAACTGTCCAAGATTAAAGTAATGTTAGTCACTTGCCCTATCCAGAAACCCCGAAATTGCGTGCAAAATACAAATGAACGATTGGTGAAGAATTCCTTAACACTAAAATAATCTCTCTCTCTCTCTCTCTCTCTCTCTCTCTCTCTCTCTCTCTCTCTCTCTCTCTCTCTCTCTCTCTCTCTCTCTCTCTATACAAATTTTACTATGTATTCAATGACTTGATCCCATAATAAAGTATTATAATATTAATTTATTTCCTTTTTCAGTGATTGAACCTTCTTGTCAAGAACATGAGTAACAGTAACCCCTTATCTTCACGTCACAAGACTCCTGAAGGATGATCCACTGCGATAATTAAAGGTTAGTGGTTAACGAGAAAAGACAATGGTGGTTTTTGAATGCATGTGAAAACATTACATTCGAAAAGTTCTGTTTTAATTCATTGAGGTATTAAATCTTTTAAATAACATTTTAACTATAAATTTGTTTTGTGAAATTCATTGACAGTCCCAAAGTACATTAGGCTAGTCTAATATTTCTACAAATAGGGTACTCTCAATTTCTTGTAGTAATGGAAATACCGTCATCCAGACTTTTATTCTCTTTAGTACAGCTTCCTCAATAAATACTTATCACAGCATTCACATGGCCATATGCTTACATTGATTAACTTCATCTAGGATTTTTTTTTTTTTTTAACTTTTCTCCCTATTGAGAAAACTACACTCTCAATAATAACTTTCCACAGCTACAAATGACCCCTTACTTACTTTGATTAACTTTAGCCAGGTTTTTGTTACTTTTCTCGTTACCCTTTCAATGAGTACTACCTTAAACACATACCCACATACTTTCATTGTTTAAATTCATCCGTGCTTTTTTTTTCTCTTTGTTTTACAGCACTCAATAATTACTTCTCATAATATTCACATAAACCTTTATTTTCGTTTATTAACTTCATCCAAGGTTTTGTCACTTTTCTCACTTTATAACTACTCTTTCAATAAGTACTTCCCACAGCCTGCCCATGGCCCCTTAATTACGTTAATCAACTACATCCAGTCTTTTGTCCCCTTTCCCACTTTCTTACCACCCTTTTAATAATTACTTCCATCAGCATCCACATGACCCCTTAATTACATTGAATAATTTCATACAGTCTTTTACCCTTTTTTCCCACTTTCTTACTACCTTTTTATAACTACTTCCATCAACATGCGCATGGCCCATTAATTACAATGCTTAACTTGATTCAGTCTTTTGTCTCTTTTTCCACCTTCTTACTACCTTTTTTGATAACTACTACCTTCAGCATATACATAGCCCGTTAATTGCGCTGGTTAACTTCATCCAGTTTTTTGTCCCTTTTCCCACTTCCTTAATACCCTTTTAAGGATTACTTCAATCAACAAGCGCATAGCTCCTTAATTACGTTGCTTAACTTCATCCAGTCTCTTGTTCCTTTTCCCACTTTCTTACTACCTTTTTGATAACTACTACCTTCAGAATGCACATGGCCCTTTAATTTTTTCGATTAACTTCCAGTCTTTTGTCCCTTTTCCCACATTTTACTACCCTTTTAATAATTACATCCATCAGCATGCACATGGTCCCTTAATTACGTTGATTACCTACAACCAGTCTTTTGTCCCTTTACCCACATTCTTACTACACTTTTAATAATTACATCCATCGGCATGCACATGGGCCCTTAATTACGTTGATTACCTACAACCAGTCTTTTGTCCCTTTACCCACTTTCTTACTACCCTTTTAATAATTACATCCATCAGCATGCACATGGTCCCTTAATTACGTTGATTACCTACAACCAGTCTTTTGTCCCTTTACCCACATTCTTACTACACTTTTAATAATTACATCCATCGGCATGCACATGGGCCCTTAATTACGTTGATTACTTACAACCAGTCTTTTGTCCCTTTACCCACATTCTTACTACACTTTTAATAATTACATCCATCGGCATGCACATGGGCCCTTAATTACGTTGATTACCTACAACCAGTCTTTTGTCCCTTTACCCACATTCTTACTACCCTTTTAATAATTACATCCATCGGCATGCACATGGGCCCTTGATTACGTTGATTACCTACAACCAGTCTTTTGTCCCTTTACCCACATTCTTACTACACTTTTAATAATTACATCCATCGGCATGCACATGGGCCCTTGATTACGTTGATTACCTACAACCAGTCTTTTGTCCCTTTACCCACTTTCTTACTACCCTTTTAATAATTACATCCATCGGCCTGCACATGGCCCCTTAATTACGTTGATTACTTACAACCAGTCTTTTGTCCCTTTACCCACTTTCTTACTACCTTTTTAATAATTACTTCCATCAGCATGCATATGGCCTCTTAATTATGTTGATTAACTTCATCCAGTCTTTTGTCCCTTCTGCGTCTTTTTTACTGCCATTTTAATTACTTCCAGCAGCATGCACATGGCCCCTTTATTACGTTCATTAACGTCATCCAGTCCTTTGTCCCCTTTCTCACTTTCTTACAACCTTTTAAAAATTACTTCCATCACCAAGCACAGGGCCCGTGGTTCAGTGATGATTGTAGACGTGCTTATTTGGAGAAGCAGGAGGCCTATCACCTTTGGAATGGTAACAAA
>NC_090762.1:46462958-46490458 GCF_036898095.1 Palaemon carinicauda | reverse complement strand
ATTTACCGGTGAAGTTCATAATATTAGTAATGTTCTTTGAATTCAACTTTATCATTTGAACATATCTCATTCTTTGTGAAGAATCAAATAGAAAAAATTCAGACAACAAACTGTCGTCGAGAAATACCTACAGCCAATCCAGTTCGTTGTAACAAAACAAAATAGCCCCATATAAATGGAAACGCCCACTTACAGTATTACCATAATACTCCTAGTGCGTGTATCTTATATAGTCATATGCTGTGTCTCGAAATTCCTGGAGGGAACTGTACCTTGTTTTGAGGATTGTTTTCCTGTCTGGTCTTCAGCTGCTGATTCTTATTTTAAATTGTTGGACAGAAACTTACGGTGTAGATATTAATCTTTGGCACCGTCGTTCAATTAGTTCATTATGCATGTTGCATAAGATTTTTCAAAATTCTGACCATCCTTTACATTCAGATCTTCCTTGACAATTCCATCCTGTTCGTAATACTAGGCAGACAGTTAATTCTAATAGCCAGGCCTTCTCCATGATCAGGCTCAAAACTACACATCATTCTAGAAGTTTTATTCCAGCTGTTACCAAGTTGTGGAATGATCTTCCTAATCGGGTAGTTGAATCAGTAGAACTTCAAAAATTCAAAGTTGTAGCAAATGTTTTTATGTTGAACAGGCTGACATAAGTCTTTTTATAGATTATATATGACATATCTGTTATGACGTTGCTACTATTTTTAGAATTATTTATTTTGTTCCGTAACTGAAATACAAACCACGCTCTTTACATGGGGTGATTACTTCGGCGTAGCTGAATGACGAGCCATAAGAATTTTAACGAGGGTTTACTATCCCTCCGCTAGTTAGTGGGGGGTAGGGAGGGGTAGCTTGCTACCCCTCCCCCCTCACATACATACAGTGCGAACCCCACTTTACTTTTGGCTCGGATGGCGAACGGATGGCTCCGCTCCCATCCTCGCTTGACAGCCATTAATCTTTTGTCTTTTTAACTTACCTTTTCTTATACTAAATATATTTAAACATTATTGATGTTTATATATATATATTCTTGTACAGAATATAGTAAGTTTCCTTTTCAGTGTTTCTGTGGTGTGTGTTGTGTACGTCCATTAATGTTTTGTCTTTTTAACTTACCTTTTCTTATACTTAATATATTTAAACATTATTGATGTTTATTTATATTCTTGTACAGAATATAGTAAGTTTCCTTTTCAGTGTTTGTGCGGTGTGTGTTGTGTACGTCTACGAGAGTGATCGCCGGCTTAGCCCTAGGCCACCACGATTCTCTTCTTGGTCACGGCCGTTCACTCCTAGGCCACCATGGATGCCTTCATGGAGTACTGCCCCTCTCTCGAGGTCGTTCACTTCTTACTCCGTACTACGTCTTCTACGATAGCTTCTCGGGCCGAGTCGCTATTTCATTTTTATTTGTCTCAATTATTTTTATGAAATCTAATTGTATTTTTAACATTTCAGCAGGGAACACGTCCCTTCGGCGGTCTGTGATTCTTGGAACATTCAAAGTCATTTACATAATTATAGTTGTTATAATTCTGTTTTGTTAAGTTTTTCGTCCTCCCCCCTCGCCCGTGCATGTCAGTGGGGGAGGAGGGCGCATAACTACTTTCTGTTTTACTTTCCCTCAGGGTTTCTCTTCGGAGTTTCACCCGGGGGAATTTCTGCTAAATAATTATTCATCTTTATTTCCCAGTTTACGATGCTGTTTTTTTCGTGCCTGTAGTGTGCCTGTGAAGCAGAGCTGTCCTGTTTATGCCTGGGGAGTCTGCTGTCGCTGCCGTCTCTCTAGGACATCGTCAGGGGCGTTCCCTTCTCTTAGAAGTTCCCCCGTGACTACTGTCAGCTCTTTAGTGTATCCTAGAACGATAAGGAGGTTCGCCTCCAGGGTAGTTAGTTAACTTCCCTTCTTACCCTTTTTCCTGGTCCTTAGGCGGTTATGCTCTTGGGGCTGAGCGACTGCCCTTGTAACTTGCTCAAGAGGCTGAGCGGTTGCAAGGCCGGACCATGGTTCTAGCGACTATACTCTCGGGGATGAGCGGTCGCTTCTGTAGCTACGCTCAAGGGGCTGAGCAACTGCAAGTCAGTCTTGACCTCTCTCATTCGCGAGGGAGACCGCACTAAGAGCTCCTCTTCGGAGGATTGCTCCTTTTTGTCTCTTCTACGAAGTGTCTCCTCCTGTTCACGTGAGAGGACACTCATAGAGACTCCTCTCCGGAGGATTGTTCCTGCTTACGTCAGCTGATTTCACAGCCCTTGGGGGCTCCATCACCAGTCTCTTCTACGAAGTGCTCACCTCTCTCATTCGCGAGAGAGGCCACTCATAGCGACTCCTCTTCGGAGGATTGTTCCTGTTGAAACAGCTTGCTGTTTAGTCACTAACATTTCGGTGTTTAGTGACAGGGAAACTTCGGTTTCTCTTTTTTCCTGACCCTTCGGGGTCTCGGAACTTTTGTTACGCAGATCCCTCAGGCTCTCGTAACTTTAGTCACTACTACACTTCGGTGATTAGTGACTGGGAAACTTCGGTTTCTCGTTGCGCTGACCCTTCGGGGTCTCGCAACTCAACCCCTCGGGGCCTAGCTACTCAACCCCTCGGGGCCTAGCTACTCAGGCAACGTTAGACCTTTGGTCTCTTGTGCCCCCAGTGGACCTGCTGACCTGCTGTATCCGTTCCTGGCTGCTGACGCGCTTTGGGCGCCCACGCTCCCTGTTATCCAACGGGCTCCTTTCCCTCCGGGGCAGAAGAGGCTTTCTCACATCGTGAGTAAGTCCCTTAAGCGCCAGGTATCCCCTGCGCGCTAACGTTCCCTTGGGCGGTAGCGCTCGGCTGCTATTCCTGCTGTTCCTGAGACTGCCTTCCAGAGACATCCTGTTCCAGAGACTGCTACCACCGTTCCCTGCGCATTAGCGCACATCGTTGAAGTTCCTGAGATAGCGTTCACCAGCGGTTCACCCTGCGGTGTCTCTAAGTCTCTTCTACGAAGGACACCTCTCCCGTTTGCGGGAGAGGTCCCTCACAGAGACCACTCCTCGGAGTGTTTAGCAGTACTTCCAGTTGATCATCGCCTCTCTGAAGCAGACCTGCCTTGGTCCTCTTAAAGGGATGCCCTCCCTTTTAGGGACACATCCCAGTTCCTGATCTACGAGTTAGCTGATCCTTCAACATAGCGCGCGCGCGATCGCTGTCCAACAATCTTCTGTTGCACACTAGACACACAAGGGCTGACTATCTTCACTCGTGCGTAAGCGCTGAAGAATGTCCGTGCGCGGGATGGATTCCCGCGCACGATCTTCGAGGTCCGTCCGCGTGCGGTTTCCCGCACGTGATCGTCGAGGTCCGTCCGCGCGCGGTTTCCCGCACGTAATCGTCGACGTACGTCCGCGCGCGGTTTCCCGCACGTGATCGTCGAAGATCGTTAGCCGACGATCTTCATAACGCGAGTAAGCGCCGAAGATCGTTCCGCGCGCAATCTTCGAGGTCCGTCCGCGCGCAGTTTCCCGCACGCGATCGTCGAAGATCGTTAGCCGACGATCTTCTGATATGCGCTAGGCGCACAAGCGCCGACGATCTTCATAACGCGCAAGCGCCGAAGATCATTCTGTGCGCGGGATGGTTTCCCGCTCTCGATCATCGAGGTTCGTCCGCGTGCGGGATGGTTGCCCTCACGCGATCATCGCGGATCATCCGCGCGCGGTTTTCCGCTCGTTCTTGCGCGGTTTCCCGCTCGTCCACGCGTGAGATGGTTGCCCGCGTGCGATCGTCGCAGATCCTCCGCGCGATCGTCGCAGATCCTCCGCGCGATCGTCGCAGATCCTCCGCGCGATCGTCGCAGATCCTCCGCGCGATCGTCGCAGATCCTCCGCGCGATCGTCGCAGATCCTCCGCGCGATCGTCGCAGATCCTCCGCGCGATCGTCGCAGATCCTCCGCGCGATCGTCGCAGATCCTCCGCGCGATCGTCGCAGATCCTCCGCGCGATCGTCGAAGATCGTCCTCGCGATCGTCGTAGATCGTCCGCGCGCGGGCACCGAGGGTTTCCCGCACGCGATCGCCGACTATCTTCTCTCGTGCGTAAGCACCAAAGATCGTCCGCGTGGGCACTGATGGTTTCCCCTGTGCGATCACCGATACGCTCACGCGTACGCGGTTATCATGCTATGCACGTTTCATTCACGCGCTACCCAGAACTGTGCTTTTCGCGCGATCACCAGCGTGTTCAGCGCACCGTTCTCCAACACGATCACGCCCGAATTACATTAGGGATTCTGGCGGTCAGGCCACCTTCGCATTCCTCTCCCCGCAGCGCAGACTAGCGCCCTCTCCGGAGGAGGGGAGGTTTCCGGACAGGTCAAAGGTCTCTTCTCCCTTCATTGCAGATTCTCTACGGGGGAACTCTCATGATGTGTCAACTCTTCCAAGGGATCGAACGATCCTCTTCCCTCCAGAGGGACTATCTGATAGCGCGACGGTCAGTCAGCAACCCTGGTGGGACACCGTTGTCAGAGCGCTTACGCAGGCGATGAGCCTGTGCTTTCTGACTGGGGTCACTAATCAGTAGCAACTTAATCCCCCCCTGAAGAGGGAGAGAGGAATCCCTGACATGGTATCTCCTCCAAGGACTATCCTGTCTCTTCGCAAGTCCTTACGCAGGCTCCTATCCCTCCTCGACTTCCTCCCCCTCCCTTGCTGATGAGCATTACCCATCCCCAGGAGGGTTGGAAGATCCGGTCCTCTCCCCCATCACACCAAGGACCCGACAGGAACCAGATGGACCCTTGGAGCATGTCTGCGAGTCTCTCCAGGAAGAGCCTCTGGGGACGGGAGACCTCGCTGCCAGTCCATCAGGAGGAGAGCTCCACAGGTCGGAACTCGTGTTCAGGCAGGTCCTGACCCTCAGGAGGAACCTCAAGGGGACCCCATACCCAGAGATTCCTCCTCGTGAAGGGAAGGATACTGTCCGTCACTGAATCTAC
Source organism: Palaemon carinicauda (assembly GCF_036898095.1). Lineage (NCBI taxonomy): Eukaryota > Metazoa > Arthropoda > Malacostraca > Decapoda > Palaemonidae > Palaemon > Palaemon carinicauda. The sequence continues at coordinate 46,485,467 of NC_090762.1, read as the reverse complement.
GCCACCCAGGAACTCCCTAGGGCCGGTGCAGCTTTGCCCTGGTCTCAGGGAATGAAGAGCGCCAGAGACAAGGCCGAGGGCCAGCTCTCTGAGCTTGCCTCCTTCAATAGATCCAGTGTCGGTAATGAGCCCCTACCTCCTCCCTGGGTAGGGATCGGTAAGGGGACGGGCCCTCTGGGCAGAAGTCCAGACCATGTTGAAGAAGCACTACCTCCAAGATGTTGACAACGGGTCTCCATGCTTCTTTAATCGACATCTCCCTGTGAGAAGGCGTCTGGAGGCTGGAGACCGATCATCGACCTCTCGACACTGAACTGGTTTGGCAAACAGTCTCCGTTCAGCATGGCGACGGCAGACATGGTCAGTCTTGCGGTGAGACCACAAGACTTCATGTGTACACTGGACCTATAGGACGCATACTTCCAATCCCGGTCCACCCGTCTTCAAGGAAGTACTTTGGATTTTGCCTGGAAGACAGATATACCAGTTCAGTGCTGTGCTTCGGTCTCTCCACAACACCTCTGGATTTTGCCTGGAAGACAGATATACCAGTTCAGTGCTGTGCTTCGGTCTCTCCACAACACCTCAAGTGTTTGCTGAGGTGTCCTTCTGATCTCTTCATGGGCTCACAGGATCGGCATCCGTCTCCTCCGTTTCCTGTTTTCTGTTCCTAGCAGACTCGAAGGCAACCCTTCTTCGCCATCGGGACAAGTTTCTCAGACTTTTCCAAGTTCCAAGGATCATGGTGGTCCTTGAGAAGTCCTCCCCGCAGCCCTCTCAGAGTCTGGTATACCAAGGCATGGTCTTAGACACCAATCTCCCAAAGCCTTCCCTTCAGACGACAGGATAGCAAGGCTGAGGAAGGTCGCGAGACCTTTCCTCACACGAGAAGAACCTCCAACCCATACGTGGTTATGTCTCCTCGACCATTTCTCCTCCCTAGCCCGTCTGGTTTCCAACAGTCACCTCAAGATGAGTTCTCTCCAGTGGCGACTCAGGTCATGGTGGAGTCAGGGACACGACTCCCCGGTTACCTGGATCCCTATGAGACAACCGGAACAGACGGACCCCCAGTGGTGGGTACCAGACGAGAATCTACAAAAGGGAGTGGACCTTCTCGTCCTCCCCCCAGACTTGATGCTGTTTTCGGACGCATCAAAGAAAGTGGGGGGGGCCCCACGTTCTGAACCATGGGACCTCAGGCCGGTGGTCAGAACCAGGAAAGTACCTTCTCTAGACCTACTAGAGATGGCTAACATGCTCAGACAGGGAGGTACTTTTTCAGAACAGCCATCCCATTTTGCAGTAGAGATACCGAGATGGCCCGAGTTCCTCTCGATCACCCTAGCAGCTCGCTTTATTCCGGGTAAAGGAATGGGCTCGCCAACAGTCTGAGCAGTGCGACACAGATACTAGATACTGAATGGTCTTTGGATCCTCAAGTAGCCTACAAAGTCTGACTTGGTGGGGCTCCCCTCTGTGGACCGGTTCGCTACAGCACTGAACTGCAAGCTCCCGCTGTACTGCTCCCCGGTCCCGGACCCCAAGGCCCTCTGGTAAGATGCCTTCCAACAACGGTGGGACAACATCGATGTGTTCGCCTTCCCCCATTCTGGCTGATGAGGAGAGTACTCTACAAGACCAGAGTATCGGTCAGTCTCTCAATGACCTCCATAGCTCCGCTAGGGCTTCTCGCAGAATGGCTCACCAGTCCCTCTGTAACTCCTTACAGAGCCTCCGAGGGAACTCCTTCCACGTCACGGGTTACTCACACAACCACATGCCAACATCCTCCACAAAGCCGTAGCTTCGTTTCGACTTCACGCCAGGAGACTATCCAGCATCTCCTCAAAGAGAGAGGATTTTCGCAACAAGTTGCGAATAGGATGTCTGAACACCTGCGCAAGTCTTCCGCAGTAGTCTCCCAGGTGAAGGGGGAGTTACTGTGGTCGGTGTCGTGGAGAGGGTATCCCTCCACACAATGCCACTTCCAGCAATAGCGGAGCTCCTCGTGTATTTGCGGGATGGAATGTGCCTTTCAGTTTCGGGAGTGAAAGGCTATCTCTCGCAACCACATGCCAACATCCTCCACAAAGCTGTAGCTTCGTTTCGACTTCACGCCGGGAAACTATCTAGCATCTCCTCAAAGAGAGAGGATTTTCGCAACAAGTTGCGAAAAGGATGTCTGGACACCTGCGCAAGTCTTCCGCAGTAGTCTCCCAGGTGAAGGGGCGAGTTACTGTGGTCGGTGTCGTGGAGAGGGTATCCCTCCACACGATGCCACTTCCAGCAATAGCGGAGCTCCTCGTGTATTTGCGGGATGGAATGTGCCTTTCAGTTTCGGGAGTGAAAGGCTATCTCTCAGCCTTAAGTCTTGCCTTCAGGCTCAAAGGATAGACATTTCTCCATCGCTGGAACTCTCTCTCCTCATATGAAGCCATGTTCTCTCCTGCCCTCAGTCGTAAGTGAGACCTCCTCCTTGGAACGTGGTTTGAGTCCTCAAGTCTCTAAAAAGACCTCCCTACGAACCACTACGTAAGGCCCCAGACCACCACCTTACTGGGTAGACAGTGTTCCTGCTAGCCTTATCCTCGGCCAAGCGAGTTACATGGTCTCTAATACGACATCGCCCATTCAAAGGGGATAGGGGGAGGTAACGTTCAGGTTCGTCCCTGAGTTTTGTTGCCAAGACTCAGAACCCAGGAATGCCGGACCCGCGGTTCGACTCTTTCCAGGTTTCGAGTCTCCGTCCTGTAACAGAAGACCCAGACCATCAACTACCTTGCCAGTAGGGAGTCTGAGGGGGTGTCTTAAGAGAACAGCTGCAGTTCATCCCCAGGTTCAAGCCTCGTTCGTGGACACTGGGAAAACAAAGAGAAGGGTCAACAGGAATACCATCTAAGCCTGGATTCGCAGGGTGTTACACCTGGCCTTGAATCCTGACCCTTCTCCGTCACATCGCCCTAGGGCGCATGATGTCAAGGGCGTAGCTACGTCCCTGTCCTTCATGAAGTATCATTCAGTGACGCAGGTCCTGCAAGCGGGAGTGTTGAAGCGTCAGACCACCTTCACAGCCCTTTCCCTGCAAGACATGACCCACAGGAGGCTCGATATGTTTTCCATCGGCCCTGTGGTGGCTGCACAACAGCTGGTCTAAACCTCAGGCTCCTTGATGGACAAGTAGCAGAAGGTTGAGGGCATTGTTACCTGGTGCTAGTCTGCATGAATAAAAAGATCTGTCTGGCCCTTATTCTTTTCTTCATCCTCTCCTCCCTTGGAGAAAGCAGCATCCTGGGTTCTCTGCACAGCTGACCTCAAACCACTGCAGGTAGACCATGCTTCCTTGTGTTCTTAGTATTAAGTGTAATACTGTCATGTCCCCATACCCTGACGAGGTGGTATTGGGAGAGTCATAGCCTAGATTTCCTTCTGAGGAACTCCAGGCCAACTTCCTAGGACGAGTCACTTTTCACCTTCGCACACACCTTACGTAGCCCGCGGCAGTTTCACAACCGCTAGTGAGGAGCAGGGATTCCCTATTGTCCGAGTACTTAAACGCTTGAATATGGAATCCCCGGGCAAGCCAAAGCCAGTATGGCCGGGACTTACTACCCTTCCTAAGGGTTAAGTCACCCCATGTAAATAGCGTGGTTTGTATTTCAGTTACGGAACAAATGACAAATTCGTAGATAATTTGTATTTTTCCTAACTATACAAAGCTTAGCTATTTACACATATTTGCCCGCCAGCCCTGTCCCCCAAGATAAGTTCTACCTCATAAGTAAAGTGGAGTTCGCACTGTGTGTGTGAGGGGGAAGGGGTAGCAAGCTACCCCTCCCTAACCCCCCTCCTCCGCTAACAAGCGGAGGGGTAGTAAACCCTCGTTAAAATTCTTATGGCTCGTCATTCAGCTACGCCGAAGTAATTACCCCATGTAAATAGCTAAGGTTTGTATAGTTAGGAAAAGTGCAAGTTATCTACGAATTTGACATGTTAATTTGTTCTCATCATTTATTTATTTCCTTATTTCCTTTCCTCACAGGGCTATTTTTCCCTAATGGAACCCTTGGGCTTACAGCATCATGCTTTTCCAACTATGGTTGTAGCTTCGCTAGTAATAAATATGATAATTAACTTCATCCAGTCTTTTGTCCCTTTTCTCAATTTCTTAATGCCCTTTTAATAATCACTCCCATCAGCATTCACATGGCTCCATAATTACATTGATTAAATGTAGTCTTTTGTCCCTTTTCCCACTTTCTTACTACCTTTTTAATAACTACTTCCATCAGCATGCACATTGCAAGTTAATTACGTTGATTAACTTCATCCAATCTTTTTTCCTTTTTTCTCTTTCTTACTACTCTTTTAATAATAACTTGTATCAGCGCGCACATGGCCCCTTAATAACGTTGATTATCTTCACCCAGTCCTTTCACTTTCCCCACTTTCTTATTACCTTTATTGATAACTATGTCAATCAGCATGCACGTGGCAAGTTAATTACGTTGCCTAACTTCATCCAATCTGCCTGTTAAGTACCTACCTTAGAATATAAATGAGCGTATCTACTATTTTTTCACATTTTTTGCTAATTTTAATCTGTTAGTCGTCATTCATATCAGGTTTTACAAACTTGACTGTTAAGTACCTTGCACCTTGCTTAGTGTATATATAAGTTTTACTATGGTTATTTTGCGCATTTCCTGGTAATTTTTATACATCTTTTTACAAATTTTAGTCCTTGGTTAGTCCTCATTCATATCAGATTTTACAAACTTGTCTGTAAAGTACCTTTTTTTTTTTTGTTGCACATTTCCTGTTAATTTTCATATAATTTTTGCAAATTTTAGTCCCTGGTTACTCGTCATTCATATCAGATTTGACAAACTTGCCTGTGAAGTACTTTCTTAAGTGTATATACAAGATTTACTAGGGTTTTTTGCACATTTGCTGCTAATTTTGATATAACTTTTGCCAATTTTAGTACCTGGTTAGTCGTAATTCATATCAGATTTGACAAACTTGCCTGTAAAGTACCTTTCTTAAGTGTATATACAAGATTTACTAGGGTTTGTTGCACATTTGCTGCCAATTTTGATATAACTTTTGCCAATTTTAGTCCCTGGTTAGTTGTAATTCATATCAGATTTGACAAACTTGCCTGTAAAGTACCTTTCTTAAGTGTATATACATGTTTTACTGGGGGTTTTGCACACTTTCTGCTAATTTTGATATAACTTTTGCCAATTTTAGTCCCTGGTTAGTCGTAATTCATATCAGATTTGACAAACTTGCCTGTAAAGTACCTTTCTTAAGTGTATATACAAGATTTACTAGGGTTTGTTGCACATTTGCTGCCAATTTTGATATAACTTTTGCCAATTTTAGTCCCTGGTTAGTTGTAATTCATATCAGATTTGACAAACTTGCCTGTAAAGTACCTTTCTTAAGTGTATATACAAGTTTTACTGGGGGTTTTGCACATTTTCTGCTAATTTTGATATAACTTTTGCCAATTTTATTCCCTGGTTAGTCGTAATTCATATCAGATTTGACAAACTTGCCTGTAAAGTACCTTTCTTAAGTGTATATACAAGATTTACTAGGGTTTGTTGCACATTTGCTGCCAATTTTGATATAACTTTTGCCAATTTTAGTCCCTGGTTAGTTGTAATTCATATCAGATTTGACAAACTTGCCTGTAAAGTACCTTTCTTAAGTGTATATACAAGTTTTACTGGGGGTTTTGCACACTTTCTGCTAATTTTGATATAACTTTTGCCAATTTTAGTCCCTGGTTAGTCGTAATTCATATCAGATTTGACAAACTTGCATGTAAAGTACCTTTCTTAAGTGTATATACAAGTTTTACTGGGGGTTTTGCACACTTTCTGCTAATTTTGATATAACTTTTGCCAATTTTAGTCCCTAGTTAGTCGTAATTCATATCAGATTTGACAAACTTGCCTGTAAAGTACCTTTCTTAAGTGTATATACAAGATTTACTAGGGTTTGTTGCACATTTGACGCTAATTTTGATATAACTTTTGCCAATTTTAGTCCCTGGTCAGTTGTAATTCATATCAGAATTGACAAACTTGCATGTAAAGTACCTTTCTTAAGTGTATATACAAGATTTACTAGGGTTTGTTGCACATTTGCTGCCAATTTTGATATAACTTTTGCCAATTTTAGTCCCTAGTTAGTCGTAATTCATATCAGATTTGACAAACTTGCCTGTAAAGTACCTTTCTTAAGTGTATATACAAGATTTACTAGGGTTTGTTGCACATTTGACGCTAATTTTGATATAACTTTTGCCAATTTTAGTCCCTGGTCAGTTGTAATTCATATCAGAATTGACAAACTTGCATGTAAAGTACCTTTCTTAAGTGTATATACAAGATTTACTAGGGTTTGTTGCACATTTGCTGCCAATTTTGATATAACTTTTGCCAATTTTAGTCCCTGGTTAGTCGTAATTCATATCAGATTTGACAAACTTGCCTGTAAAGTACCTTTCTTAAGTGTATATACAAGATTTACTAGGGTTTGTTGCACATTTGACGCTAATTTTGATATAACTTTTGCCAATTTTAGTCCCTGGTCAGTTGTAATTCATATCAGAATTGACAAACTTGCATGTAAAGTACCTTTCTTAAGTGTATATACAAGATTTACTAGGGTTTGTTGCACATTTGCTGCCAATTTTGATATAACTTTTGCCAATTTTAGTCCCTGGTTAGTCGTAATTCATATCAGATTTGACAAACTTGCCTGTAAAGTACCTTTCTTAAGTGTATATACAAGATTTACTAGGGTTTGTTGCACATTTGACGCTAATTTTGATATAACTTTTGCCAATTTTAGTCCCTGGTCAGTTGTAATTCATATCAGAATTGACAAACTTGCATGTAAAGTACCTTTCTTAAGTGTATATACAAGATTTACTAGGGTTTGTTGCACATTTGCTGCCAATTTTGATATAACTTTTGCCAATTTTAGTCCCTGGTTAGTCGTAATTCATATCAGATTTGACAAACTTGCCTGTAAAGTACCTTTCTTAAGTGTATATACAAGATTTACTAGGGTTTGTTGCACATTTGACGCTAATTTTGATATAACTTTTGCCAATTTTAGTCCCTGGTCAGTTGTAATTCATATCAGAATTGACAAACTTGCATGTAAAGTACCTTTCTTAAGTGTATATACAAGATTTACTAGGGTTTGTTGCACATTTGCTGCCAATTTTGATATAACTTTTGCCAATTTTAGTCCCTGGTTAGTCGTAATTCATATCAGATTTGACAAACTTGCCTGTAAAGTACCTTTCTTAAGTGTATATACAAGATTTACTAGGGTTTGTTGCACATTTGACGCTAATTTTGATATAACTTTTGCCAATTTTAGTCCCTGGTCAGTTGTAATTCATATCAGAATTGACAAACTTGCATGTAAAGTACCTTTCTTAAGTGTATATACAAGATTTACTAGGGTTTGTTGCACATTTGCTGCCAATTTTGATATAACTTTTGCCAATTTTAGTCCCTGGTTAGTCGTAATTCATATCAGATTTGACAAACTTGCCTGTAAAGTACCTTTCTTAAGTGTATATACAAGATTTACTAGGGTTTGTTGCACATTTGACGCTAATTTTGATATAACTTTTGCCAATTTTAGTCCCTGGTCAGTTGTAATTCATATCAGAATTGACAAACTTGCATGTAAAGTACCTTTCTTAAGTGTATATACAAGATTTACTAGGGTTTGTTGCACATTTGCTGCCAATTTTGATATAACTTTTGCCAATTTTAGTCCCTGGTTAGTCGTAATTCATATCAGATTTGACAAACTTGCCTGTAAAGTACCTTTCTTAAGTGTATATACAAGATTTACTAGGGTTTTTTGCACATTTGACGCTAATTTTGATATAACTTTTGCCAATTTTAGTCCCTGGTCAGTTGTAATTCATATCAGAATTGACAAACTTGCATGTAAAGTACCTTTCTTAAGTGTATATACAAGATTTACTAGGGTTTGTTGCACATTTGCTGCCAATTTTGATATAACTTTTGCCAATTTTAGTCCCTGGTTAGTCGTAATTCATATCAGATTTGACAAACTTGCCTGTAAAGTACCTTTCTTAAGTGTATATACAAGATTTACTAGGGTTTGTTGCACATTTGACGCTAATTTTGATATAACTTTTGCCAATTTTAGTCCCTGGTTAGTCGTAATTCATATCAGATTTGACAAACTTGCCTGTAAAGTACCTTTCTTAAGTGTATATACAAGATTTACTAGGGTTTGTTGCACATTTGACGCTAATTTCGATATAACTTTTGCCAATTTTAGTCCCTGGTCAGTTGTAATTCATATCAGAATTGACAAACTTGCATGTAAAGTACCTTTCTTAAGTGTATATACAAGATTTACTAGGGTTTGTTGCACATTTGCTGCCAATTTTGATATAACTTTTGCCAATTTTAGTCCCTGGTTAGTCGTAATTCATATCAGATTTGACAAACTTGCCTGTAAAGTACCTTTCTTAAGTGTATATACAAGATTTACTAGGGTTTGTTGCACATTTGACGCTAATTTTGATATAACTTTTGCCAATTTTAGTCCCTGGTCAGTTGTAATTCATATCAGAATTGACAAACTTGCATGTAAAGTACCTTTCTTAAGTGTATATACAAGATTTACTAGGGTTTGTTGCACATTTGCTGCCAATTTTGATATAACTTTTGCCAATTTTAGTCCCTGGTTAGTCGTAATTCATATCAGATTTGACAAACTTGCCTGTAAAGTACCTTTCTTAAGTGTATATACAAGATTTACTAGGGTTTGTTGCACATTTGACGCTAATTTTGATATAACTTTTGCCAATTTTAGTCCCTGGTCAGTTGTAATTCATATCAGAATTGACAAACTTGCATGTAAAGTACCTTTCTTAAGTGTATATACAAGATTTACTAGGGTTTGTTGCACATTTGCTGCCAATTTTGATATAACTTTTGCCAATTTTAGTCCCTGGTTAGTCGTAATTCATATCAGATTTGACAAACTTGCCTGTAAAGTACCTTTCTTAAGTGTATATACAAGATTTACTAGGGTTTGTTGCACATTTGACGCTAATTTTGATATAACTTTTGCCAATTTTAGTCCCTGGTCAGTTGTAATTCATATCAGAATTGACAAACTTGCATGTAAAGTACCTTTCTTAAGTGTATATACAAGATTTACTAGGGTTTGTTGCACATTTGCTGCCAATTTTGATATAACTTTTGCCAATTTTAGTCCCTGGTTAGTCGTAATTCATATCAGATTTGACAAACTTGCCTGTAAAGTACCTTTCTTAAGTGTATATACAAGATTTACTAGGGTTTGTTGCACATTTGACGCTAATTTTGATATAACTTTTGCCAATTTTAGTCCCTGGTCAGTTGTAATTCATATCAGAATTGACAAACTTGCATGTAAAGTACCTTTCTTAAGTGTATATACAAGATTTACTAGGGTTTGTTGCACATTTGCTGCCAATTTTGATATAACTTTTGCCAATTTTAGTCCCTGGTTAGTCGTAATTCATATCAGATTTGACAAACTTGCCTGTAAAGTACCTTTCTTAAGTGTATATACAAGATTTACTAGGGTTTGTTGCACATTTGACGCTAATTTTGATATAACTTTTGCCAATTTTAGTCCCTGGTCAGTTGTAATTCATATCAGAATTGACAAACTTGCATGTAATGTAGGTTGCACAAGTCTAATAGGGTTTTGCTTCCAGGTTAATGTAACTGATACTCCGCCCAATGCAGGAAGGACCGGTTGGGGAGGCTGACTGTTACAGAAGAACACGCCGAGGGAGGTGGACGCAGGTTGGACCTGGCGTAGCAAGGATACTGGTCGAAAAGTTGCCTATGTCCCAAAATTCAGGTTTTAATATTGTATATGGCAACTCTTTGGCTCCATTATCAATTTTTGTACCAGTCATGAAACTCTTATACATATCTGTAAATCCAACACTTCTTTGGATCTTCGAATTCCATTGTATATTTCTCTGCATGGTTACCCATAAACTCCAATTATATTTTGCTTGGAACATAATAAAATTACATACTGATTCTTGTTGAACTTTATTTTTCTTACATACTGATTCTTGTTGAACTTTATTTTTCTTACATACTGATTTCTTGTTCAACTTTATTTTTCTTACATACTGATTCTTGTTGAACTTTATTTTTCTTCCATGTTTTTATAATAAAAATAATTCTAGATTTTAAAACAAAATCCGGTTTCATCATCACCACAAAAAAAAAAAAAAAAAAAAAATTAAAATCAATATTTTTTTACTTATATATTTTACACATTTATGGTCCAGATATAAAGTCAGTTTGCCCTGGATTACCAGCGACTTATAACTCTTGATTACCGGACGATCCTCATGCGCCTCTGCTTTTTTTTTTCTTTACCTGCAAAATAACAAATATGCAGTTAGTACACACATTTCTTAAAACAGCGCAAAAATATAAGAATTCTTAAAACAGCAGAATAGAGTTTAGTGACCAATATTATAAATTATTTGAATACATTTAAAATGGTCACATGCAAGTGATAATTCTGGTCCTTGTTAGAATACTGCAAACAATCATATTTAAATATTGCGTACTTTAATAGAACTTAATTACATATATATCATTTAGACATAATTACATATATATCATTTAGACAGACTAATAAACGAATTAATATACAATTTAATACATTTTCAACTTCCTTCAACTTATCAGTCTTATATGTTTTATTAGACATATCAAACAATCTAAAAGTACGCAATAGTGACAATTATTTGCAGTAATCTTAAACACAAAAATGTGTTATAGACCCAAGACAAGAACAAACAAAAAGTGCAAGTTAAGTGCATAAGAATATACATATGACATGGAGAAATATAATTTAAACTTCCAAGGAAACAAAGGGAAAATAGGCCACACTTTAAAATGTTCAGCACATTCATTGAGACAGGCAACAAAAGCAAACCCTTGTAAATTCACATTAAAATTCATGATTTTAAAAATTCCAAAGGCAACTTTCTCGACACATTGCAAAAACCTTCCTTTTCTAACAAAGCATCTCTCAACCTACACCATAACATTCAAATGTTTGCTAATGATGTTTTAGTAAAAGCCATGAAACTCGGGAGAGATTGTACGTTTCTACCACCATGTAAGATCATAAGCTGAAATGACCCTGCCCTCATAATTAACATTGATGACCCTGCCCTCAAACTCAACATTGATGACCCTGCCCTCAAACTCAACATTGATGACCCTGCCCTCAAACAACATTGATGACCCTGCCCTCAAACTCAACATCAATGACCATGCCCTCAAATTCAACATTGACTACCATGCCCTCAAATTCAACATTGACTACCATGCCCTCAAATTCAACATTGACTACCATGCCCTCAAATTCAACATTGACTACCATGGCCTAAAAATCAACATTGACTACCATGGCCTAAAAATCAACATTAACGAGCTGGACCTCAAACATTAATGACCATGCCCTCATATTGAACATTAGTGACCATGCACTCATATTGAACATTAGTGACCATACCTTTGAAATCAGCATCAATAACACTGCCCTCAAAATCAACATTAATGACCCTGCCCTCAAAATCAACATTAATGACCCTGCCCTCGAAATCAACATTAACGACCCTGCCCTCAAAATCAACATTAATGACCCTGCCACCATAACCAACATTAACGACCTTGCTTAAAGCCAGCATTAACGACCCTGCCCTCAAAATCAACATTAACGACCACCCAGTCCTCAATTAACATTAATGACCCTACCCTCAAAATCAAAAACAGGTATTAGCCTTACAACAAAACTTGGTAGTTTTGAGCGAGGACATTGGGAGCTATTGACACAATACGTCCATCGGCTGTAAGATTCTTCTAATACAAGTAAAAGAGTATGCATCATTATTTTCGACCTTAAAACCAACAGAGAAACAAATATTGCATACAATGACTAACCAAAAGTACAGTAGCATTGCAATTAAGTCTTTCAAGTAACGGGGATCAACAGATGTATGAAATCAGGGACAAACCCTGCGAGCTGGGACACACTGTGAAGTATGTGAAGGTATACTGTATAGTAACTTTAACAACCTTCATCGGGAAATGTTCAAGAATACAGTTAATTCATTAGAAAATATCCTGCAATGTTGATGTCAAATGCAGAAATGCTTTGAAGGCAAGCGTGACCTATACCAAATATCAGCTAGTAAACACGTTCACGGAGGGCTAACAGTAATCCAGTAATAATTAAAAATGAATAATTTCAGGAGTCTAGTTAAGAGTACCAGTGAACTATAATGACACTCGAGTGGCCAGCATGATAATTATCGCACTTAATTCATTATCAAGATGATAAATTACAAGGCACAAAGTGCAGAGAGAGAGAGAGAGAGATATATAGAGAGAGAGAGATATAGAGAGAGAGAGATATAGAGAGAGAGAGAGAGAGATATATAGAGAGAGATATAGAGAGAGAGAGAGAGAGAGAGAGAGAGAGAGAGAGATATAGAGAGAGAGAGATATATATATAGAGAGAGAGAGATATATATATAGAGAGAGAGAGATATATATATAGAGAGAGAGATATATATAGAGAGAGATATATATATAGAGAGAGATATATATATAGAGAGAGAGAGAGATATATAGAGAGAGAGAGAGATATAGAGAGAGAGAGAGAGAGAGATATAGAGAGAGAGAGAGATATAGAGAGAGAGAGAGAGAGATATAGAGAGAGAGAGAGAGAGAGATATATATATAGAGAGAGAGAGAGAGATATATAGAGAGAGAGATATATAGAGAGAGAGAGAGAGATATATAGAGAGAGAGAGAGATATAGAGAGAGAGAGAGAGAGAGAGAGAGAGAGAGAGAGAGAGAGAGAGAGAGAGAGAGAGAGAGAGAGAGAGAGAGAGAGAGATAGAGATAGAGAGAGAGAGAGAGATAAATTGTCCACATTAAATGCTTGGAAGACCTTCGATTTTCAGGTATGAAATTTAAATAAAATTACATTCACTATTGTATGGTCAAATGTAAGCATAAACTGGGGTACTATATAAAAAAAATTAATAAGGCGCATTTGCACTGACTCGCAGCGGCGCCCTTTTAGCTCGGAAGCGTTTCCTGTTATCTGATTGGTTAGAATTATCTTGTCCAACCAATCAGCGATCAAGAAACTTTTCCGAGCTAAAAGGACACCCCTGCGAGTCGGTTCAAGTCTGCCTCACAAAAAAAGAATTGAATACAGTTCTCTATTATTTTGCTGTGAATATACAGAATCATCGACTACTTTAAACTGCCCAATTATATTTTTTGTCAGAGGCATAAATTCTGGCTTGGACTAGGTTTCGTCAGAAGGTAGTTCGAGGGAACAGACAACTTCAAGTTACGAAGGGACACGAGACTGAATTAACACAGACTACTTTATGGACCTTGCAATTAACCATTTGGAGTTTTTGAATGCTAATCTGTGATCAGTGTATCCTATTTGTTATATTTAATAAATCTACCACACGAAGGGCCAACACTATCGAGTTACAAGAACACTGGATATACGCAAGGGGGACGTACTGAAACACTTGCGAATAACGCACTACGCAGAAAAACACAAGTCCCCACACTGGAAACACGTGGAATCACAACGCGCCAAAGGATCGAGAGACCAAGAACTTAATGAGGATGCTGACCCGGGAAGGCAGTGACCTGCCCTGATCCTGCCCTCAGGGCGTATCCTGGCGGCGGGGGTAGAAACTATATGGGGCGGGATAGGGGGGTAACGCGGGAAAATCTTGGTCGAGATTGAGAGGTCACCAAGTGACTCCTATAGAAAGTAGTTCTCGGTGAGTATATTGTGTCGGAACAATCTAGATTTAACTGAAAAAAAAAAAAAAAAAATAAATAAAAAATAAATGAATAAATAAAAAAAACAAAGCTTCATTACAAACTTGTAGATTATCTAACATTCTTCTGAGACTTGTAAATCCAAACCCATTTGGTGTCCATTCATATATTTTATATAATTTCTTAATGTATATTTTGCTTTTCACATTGTTACCCAAAACTTTGCCATGAAAGCATATATTATTTCCTATTTACATTTAAACTACAAACAAATAAAATAATTAAAATACTCTTACTAGTTTTGTAATCCAATCTGCTCAAAATACACTCAAAACTTCTACTAATGTTTTATTTCTTTTTGTTTACGGTGAACTTTATCTATCAATGAATCACAACTATAAAAACTGACCAAAAACATTTAGTAGTTTTTAAAAGGTATTGATTATGTATTTACTTTTAGATTCCCCAAAATTTATTAAGCACGAATAGAACGGACGATATTTTTTTTTTCATTTTTTTTTTCTAAAATTGTCTGGCAGAAGTATGTAACTACAAAACTATGAACAACTCTCAACACTAAATATAATAAGAAAAACATTATTGCCTGACAAATTGAGAAATTAATTCCTAAAATCATAAGACAATTTTGATTACATGAAATTAAAAGTACCTTACCAAAAATAATTTGTAATTTTGTAAAGAAAAAATATGAAATATTATGAAAGTACTGTATACTTGCAGTAGAGTTGCTTTGACTACTCTAACTACCCAATTGAACCTTAGTGGCAGGGAACCGGTAAGATTTCCAGTGTGTACTAGTCTTGAAGAGCTAAGAGAGGGGGGGGGGGTTATAGGGGGTAATGGTGGGGGTAGGGAGGTAATGGTGGGGGTAGGGAGGTAATGGGGGATAGAGGGAAGGCATCGTAGGTTTCGTCAGAAATTGGTTGGAATGAGAGACTCAGTCAGTGTTTGTGACTCCCCAAGGGAAGGACTATAACCAATATGGGGCCAAACATTATTGTTTTGAGAAGTTTAGGTAGAGGTGAGCTAGCGTGCCTATTGCATAATCTGTACTGACAAATACCTCATGGATGTCATAAGAAAGCTATATTAAGTATGCTCAGATCTTCAAAACTGGATAAATATGTAAGGTCTTTTTCATAAACTGTTTTTAAAACAAATGATCTTCCTCCCCTATTCATAAAACTTAGATTAAATATTCCTAATTTATTACCAATATCTTAGTAAACTACTGTTAAACCATACTTTAAGTTTTCCTTATATTATAAATCACCATTTAAATCCAAATCTAAATTTCAAAGAGAAAAATTAAAAACTATGACAATTGGTAAAATAAATGAAATAGGAATTTTGAGACACAAAGAGGAGAAAGAACATACCACACCATCAATAGAAATAACAGGGAATAAAAAGAAGGCAAGGATACAGAGTGAGAAAAAGGCAGATATTAGCACAATCAGAAGAAATGAAAAAGAACAAAAAGGTAGACAAAGTGAGCGAGAACGAGATCACTGCACATAAACAGAAGAAATAAAAGAATAAAAATAAGGTAGAGGGAGAAAAAGGGGCAGATATTAGCACAAACGAAGTAACAAGAAATAAAAAAAGGTAAAAACACAGTGATGGAGAGAAAGAGGCGGATATTAGCGCATGAAAAGAAGAAACCTCTTTTTTTTATACAAACAGCCCACATATACTATCATTTAACGTCATAGATATGTGGATTGTACTAAGGCGATTGGAAGTCAGTGATTTGAAGGGGGTATGGAATCCCATTGACGCCTAAAGGATCTAATAAATCATGGAGCTTACGTAGTAGCATCAACGTAATGAAATTGATTTAGTTTTTTATTAACCTCAATGGCTCATGTGCTCTATTTTTTCTACATTTTGACTTACGAAAAATGGAATATTTCTACCACTACTATTATTATTATTTGCTAAGCTACAACCCTAGTTGGAAAGTAGGATTCTATAACACCAGGGGCTCTAATAAGAAAAAATACCCCAGAGACGAAAGGAAATAAATAAAATGCGATGAACAATAAAAAAAAAAATTCAAAAACATTAATAAAATCAAAACAGACCTTTCATAAATAAACTATAAACAGAAACTTATGTTAATCTGTTCAACATAAAAACATTCACTTCAGGTTCAGGTTCTGGGGTGAGGCATAGCCTTTACAACGGCGCCTCTGTGTCTTTTAGTTTTGTGTGTTCCTTATTTTTACTAGTTTTTCCGTGCCTGATTGAGCTTTTTGTTGAAGTTCTCTCGATTCAACATGACAAATTTCGTAGATAATTTGTATTTTTCCTACCAAACAAACCTTAGCTATTTACATGGGATATTATTTTGGCGGAGCTGAAATGATGAGCCATTAAATTTTAACGAGGGTTAACTACCCCCTCGCTAATTAGCGGGGGTAGGGAAGGGGTAGCTAGCTACCCCTCCCCCCTCACACACTGTGAATAGCTCAATTCACTTAAAGGTAGGACTTGACTTGGGGGTCAGGGCTGGTGGGTGACATTTGCATAAATAGCTAAGGTTTGTATGGTAGGAAAAATACAAATTATCTACGAAATTTGTCATTTGTTCCGTAACCTAATACAAACCACGCTATTTACATGGGGTGACTTACCCTTAGGAAGGGCGGAAAGTCTCCAGCCTTCTGGCTTCGGCTTTACCCGGGGACTCCAATTCCGAGTTGTAGAACTCAAGGAACAGGAGCCCCTAACCCTCACACGTTGTCATGTTTGACTATCGTGCGGCCTACCAGGATGTGTGTGAAGGAGAATAACGTGACTCGTCCAAGGAAGTTGACCTGGAGTTCTTATGTGGAATTCTAGGCTAGGACGTTCCCAATACCACCTTGTCAGGGTATGGGAGACGCGACAGTATTAAGGCTAATACTAGGAGCACAAGGAAGCATGTTTTACCTGCAGAGGTTGAGGTCAGCTGTGCAAAGACCTGGATGTTGCTATCCCCAAGAGAGGGGAGAATGAAGAAAGAAGTAAGGGCCAGACATACTCTTTCAAGCACGCAGACTAAAACCGGGTAACAATGCCCTCAAACTTCTGCTACTTGTCCAATAAGGAGCCTGAGGTTAGACCAGCTGTTGTGCAGCCACCACAGGATCGATAGAAAACGTATCGAGGTTCCTGTGGGTCACGTCTTGCAGGTAGTGGGCTGTGAACGTTGTCTGACGTTTCCAGACCCCAGCTTGTAGAACCTGCGTCACAGAGAAGTTTCTCTTGAAGGCCAGGGAAGTAGCAACACCCCTGACATCGTGAGCTCTGGGACGACGTGACGGAGGAGTGTCGGGATTCAAGGTGCTGCTTATCATCTTGCGAATCCATGAAGAGATGGAGTTCTTGGTGACCCTCCTCTTTGTCCTCCCTGTGCTCACAAACAAAGCTTGCACATGAGGACGGGCTGCAGCTGTTCTTTTGAGGTAGCGCCTCAGACTCCTGACTGGGCACAGTAACAGATGGTCTGGGTCATTTGTTACAGAACGTAGACTCGTTACCCTGAAGAAGTCGAATCTTGGAACCGACACCCCAGGGTTTTGAGTCTTAGCAATGAACTCAGGGACGAACCTGAACGTTACCTCGCCCCATCCCCTTGAATGGGCAACGTCGTAGGAGAGACCATGAAGTTCACTTACTCGTTTGGCCGAGGCCAACGCGAGTAGGAACACCGTCTTCCACGTTAGGTGGCGATTAGACGTCTGGCGTAATGGTTCAAAAGGAGCTCTTTTCAGAGCCCTGAGCACTTGAACCACGTTCCAAGGAGGGGGGTCTGACTTCCGACTGGGGGCAAGTAAGCTCGTAGTTGCGTATGAGTAGAGAAAGTTCCAACGAAGAGTTAATATCCACTCCTTTCAGCCTGAAGGCTAAGCTTAAGGCTGAGCGATAGCCTTTCACCGCCGAGACCGAAAGGTGCATTTCCTCCCGAAGATATACAAGGAACTCCGCTATTGTTGGAATAGTGGCATCGAGCGGAGAGAAACCCCTTCCACGACACCAACCACAAAAGACTTTCCACTTCGCATGGCAGACGCTGGCAGAGGATTCTCGCAGATGCCGAGACATCCTGTCCGCAACCTGTTGAGAAAATCCTCTCTCCGCGAGGAGTCGCTGGATAGTCTCCAGGCGTGAAGCCGAAGCGAATCTACGGTCTTGTGGAAGATGTTGTAATGTGGTTGTCTGAGTAGCTCGTGACGTGGAGGGAGTTCTCTTGGGGGTTCCGTTAGGAGTTGCAGAAGATCCGGGAACCATTCCGCATGATGCCATAGCGGAGCTATGAGAGTCATGGAGAGGTTGACCGATAGGTTGGCCTTGTTGAGCACCCTTCTCATCAGACAAAAAGGTGGGAAGGCATAAATGTCCATGTTGTCCCACCTGTGTTGAAATGCATCCTGCCAGAAAGCCTTGGGGTCCGGGACTGGAGAGCAGTAAAGGGGCAGCCTGAAATTCAAGGCTGTCGCAAACAGGTCTACAGTCGGAGAACCCCACAAAGTCAGGACTTTGTTGGCTATCTGAGGATCCAAAGACCACTCGGTACTCACTATCTGCGTCGCCCTGCTGAGGCTGTTGGTGAGGACATTCCTCTTGCCAGGAATGAAGCGAGCTGACAGTGAGATCGAGCGGGTTTCGGACCATCTCAGAATCTCTACTGTAAGATGGGATAGCTGTTGCGAGAAGGTACCTCCCTGCTTGTTGATATAAGCCACTACTGTGGTGTTGTCGCTCATCACCACCACGGAGTGGCCCGCCAGGGTTTGTTGAAACTTGAAGAGCCAGAAAAACGGCCTTCAATTCTAGCAGGTTGATGTGGAGTCACCTTTCTGATTCTGACCAAAGGCCTGAGGCTCTTTGGTTCAGAATGTGGGCCCCCCACCCTTGATTTGACGCGTCCGTAAACAGAGTCAAATCTGGGGGGAGGACGAGGAGATCTGCTCCCTTCCGTAGGTTCTCGTCGTCCAGCCACCATCGAAGATCCGCCCGTTCCGAAGGTCCTATGGGACCTAGGGAGTCCGGGGAATCGTTTCCCTGATTCCATCATGACTTCAGCCGCCATTGAAGGGATCTCATCCTGAGGCGGCTGTTTGGAACAAGACGAACCAAAAATGATAGATGGCCTAAGAGACGTAACCACAGTTGGGCCGGAAACTCTCCTCGTCTGAGAAAAGGTTCTGCTACCTTCCTCAGCCTTGCTATCCTTTCGTCTGATGGAAAGGCTTTGTGGAGAATCGTGTTTAGTTTCATGCCTAGGTATACCAGTTTCTTCGTAGGGCGCAGAGACGACTTCTCGAGATTTACAAAGATCCCTAGATTTTGGCAAACTTCCAGAAGCCTGTCTCGGTGTCGCAGAAGGGTCGACTCCGAGTCTGTCAGGATTAGCCAGTCGTCCAGATAACGAAGGAGACGGATGCCGTTCCTGTGAGCCCACGACGAGATCAGAGTGAACACCTGGGGTGCCGTGGAGAGACCGAAACACAGCACCTTGAACTGGTAGGTCTTGCCGTCTAGGCCAAATCTTAAGTACTTCTGGAAGACGGATGGATGGGGATCTGGAAGTACGTGTCCTTCAAATCCAGAGTGCACATAAAGTCTTGTGGTCTCACTGTAAGTCTGACCATGTCCGCTGTCTCCATACTGAAACGAGTTTGTACGACAAACTTGTTCAGTGCTGAGAGGTCGATGACCGGTCTCCAGCCTCCAGACACCTTCTTTACAAGAAAGAGTAGACTGAAGAAGCCTGGGGAGCCGTCGTCGACCTCCTGGAGAGCATCCTTCTTGAGCATGGTCTCGACTTCTGCCCGGAGGGCCAACCCCTTTGCTGATCCCAAGGCAGAGAGTTCAACGACACTGGATTCGCTGTCAGGGGAGGTAGAGATGTTGTGAACAGGACGCGATACCCTTGACCGATCACAGAGACCGTCCAAGGGTCGGCCCCGAGTTGCTGCCACCTCTGCACACAACTTTTTAGGCATCCTCCACAGGTGGACACGCGGGGGGACTGCCACTCCTAGTGTTTGCGACCTTTGCTGCTTCCTCTAGGAGTTCTACCTCCCTTAGAGGACTTGCCGCGTTTCTTGTCTTTCGGCTGAAAGGACCGCGGCTTAGACACGCTTGCCTTAGCTGCCGGAGCCTGCTTAGGTGTCCTGCGAGGCTGCTGTTGACGTTGTTGAGGGGCTGGAGGTTTATAGGGCCGAGATGTCAGGGCCCTTTGGAGGAGAGAGTCCTGGTTTGACCACCTCCACCTCTCAGCCGACTGCTCCATGTCACGAGGCTCCAGTAACTCCCCTCCAAAAATAGAGGAGTGCCTGAGCCTGCTGACGTCTGCTGTGGGGATCTTCGGATGGAACCTCTCGGACACTGAATCGCGTCTTTTGAGGACCAAGTTGGCCCAAAGGTTAGTGACCTGGTAGGCTAGAAACTCAATAGAGCGAGTGCCCGAGAGGAGGAAGGTCTCCAAAGCTTTCCTATTGCTCTCCTTGGACATATCCTCAGATCGCAATAGGATGCCCAGAGACCCAAGCCAGAGATCAAGCCACGAAGTTGCTTGCATGGCACTCTTCCCGACTTTTTCCAGGTTTTGGGTCTCTGACGCCGCAAACGTCACCTGCCGGGTAGAGAGCTTCTTGAAAGGAGTTCCCTTAGCTAGTTCTTCCACGGAATGATGGAGTCGAAGAGACATGCAAGACTCCCCGTCGATCTCGAAATACCTCCTCTGTTGGACTAGAGGAGGTGGGAGGAGTCTGAACCAGGCAGAAGAACGTCCTGAGGAGGCCAGATCGGAGAGTTGAGCTTTGACCTTGTCCCTGGCATCTTTCATCCCTTTAGACCAGGGCAAAGCCGACTAGTCTTGGGGGGCTTCTGGACACCAAAGACCTCGTCAAGCACGGTGTCTTTCCCCTCGCGAGGGGCTGTCTCCGGGCTCTTGATTTTGTTGAGCTCCCTCATCAATCCAAGGACCTGCCAGAATGCATGTTCTGACTCGCTGTGCTCTCCTCTTGGTGGACTGGAAGCTAAGTCTGCCATCCCCAAGAGGTCTTCTTGGGGAGAAACGTGGACGTCGTCCTCCCTAGGGATTGCTGGCTCTTGACGAATCCTCGATGAAGATTTTGGAACAGTCTTGGTGTCCTTCGATTCCCTCCTGGGAGGAAAGTAGGTCTCCAACACAGACGCCCGAGGAGGAACCTCCTCCCGTGCAACCCCTCCTCTATCCGGAGAAAATTCTCCCCTTGGTGCCAAGGGAGAATTCTCCGAGTTAGAGGAATCCCCCGAGGACGAGATAAACTCATCTACAGGAGGGGGTGGAGCTGCAGAGGTTGGAGAAGGAAAAGGAGAAGGGGTCTGCCTGATGGGGTTCCTGGAGACCAGCTTTTCCCGTGGAGGAGTCACCACGAAGCCCACTCCTTTCCTTTTCTTCAACGGTGGAGAACCCGTCACAGGGTCCCGTCCCTGATCAGTGCTGGAAAGCTTAATAGCCTGGACCACAGCATTGATCATGTGGCGGAACCATGGTAGATGGGTAACTGACGCTGTGTCAGCAATCCCCGCTGGAGAAAAGGGGATCTCGCGACCCTTAGGAGTGGACACCACGGGGCCTTCCTGAAAAGAAAAAGATGATTGCCTAGACCTCTCTGCCGATCTTTCTTGTTCTGCCGTTGTCCTCCTCTTGCGCGGAGGTGAATCCTGGGAACGCCTCTCAGGAGGAGCGTCCTGCTGAGGATCCTTGCGATCCGTATGACCCACACGGGCGGGAGCGATGCCGCGCCCGGGAGAGCTCGTGAAAAAAGTTTCGCGCGCGGGCGAGGTGGCGCGTAGGCGAGCGACCTGTGGGTGAGCGTTCGCGCGTAGGAGAATGGTGGCCACAGGACCGCGAATGATGGCGGGCAGGAGATTGGCGCGTGGGAGCACGCAGGTGAATGGCACGCAGGAGGGTATGCACGAGGTCGAGTAGGAGAGCGTGCATATGAACGCGTAGGAGAACGTTCCAGAAAATGAGCTGGCGAGTGGGCGCGCGACCTCTTAGGAGAGCGCTGGTGATGGTGGGAGGGAGAGAGATGTCTCCTAGAAGACTTGATCTCCATCAACTGGTGGCGTGCAGATCTGTCAGTGATTGAGGCGCAAAAAGGAGAGGCCCCTTCTTTAGAGCCCTCAGGCCCCACAGCGTGTTGGCGTGAAGGGCGAGCTGTAGGAGATCGTGGGCGTGTGTGCGCCAAACTTAAGAGGCGCTCAGAAATCGAAGGGCGCGCAGGGGCAACTGGGAGTGCAGGAATCGATGAGCGAGGCAAAGGTGAACCCTTGCGAGCGTCTGAATCAGAAGATCTTGAGGGCGCTGGCGAGCGTGGACGCACAGGGCGTGCAACAGGCACAGGCACTAGTGCGTGCTTGCGTGCGCAGGTGAGTGATGGTGCGTAGTGAGCCCATCAGGAAGTTGCTGCTTCTCAGGCTGGGAGCGCCCTAAGGAGAGCTGGCGAGCAGGGGAGCTCTGGCGAGTAGGAGATCGCTGACGCATTGGAAGGCGTTGCACCT